>NC_035442.2:36961462-37261462 GCF_002127325.2 Helianthus annuus
GGCCATAATAGCCGGACACAAGGTAGCCAGGATACATGTAGATGGGGGAAATGGAGCAGAGGTGATATATGAGCACTGTTTCCTGAGATTCGACAAGGATGTGAGGGACAGGCTTGTGGAAGACTCGATCCCCCTCGTTGGTTTTAACAACAGTGTATCTCACCCCCTGGGAAAAATTAGGCTCCCCTTTACTATTGGGGTAGGGGATCGTGTCTGAACCATAACCCTTACTTTCACGGTGTCCGGGCACCCTTAAAATACAACGCAATCCTAGGAAGGCCGGGGATTGGTGATTTGCAAGAACAGGCCTCAACCCCACATGGATCCTTAGTATTCCAAACGCCAAAGGGCTTGGCTTGGGTAAAATCTTCATACGAAGTAGTGTCTTCTATTTTTGAGGGAGAAGTATCCGAGAAGCCTCTGAGAGAAGGAATAGGAGAATAGGTCCTCTGTGATAGATTCCCGGAGCAGACGGTTAAGGTGGGAAGCCACCTCAGTAACAAATGCAAAAGTGCCCTCAAGGAATTGCTCATCTTCAACATAGACGTATTTGCATTTCAACACGGAGACATGACGGGGATCCCAAGAAGTCTGACCGAGCACCGGCTTAATACGTACACCTGGGCGAAACCAGTAAAGCAAAAGAAACGGAGCATGGGTCCCAGCAAGAGAAGGGCTGCATGTGAAGAAACCAGGAAGTTGCTCAGAGCAGGAATAGTGAGGGAAATAATGTATCCTTCCTGGGTCGCCAATCTAGTCATGGTCAAGAAAAAAGATGGAGGATGGAGGATGTGCATAGACTTCCAGGACCTGAATAAAGCATGCCCCAAGGACTGCTATCCCCTCCCGGAGATAGACGTCCAGGTAGACTCCTTATCTTAGAACACCCTGAAGTGTTTCCTAGACGCCTATAAAGGGTGCCACCAAATACAAATGTCGCTGGAAGACGAGGAGAAAACCATGTTCATCACAGTCTAGGGAACCTTTTTGCTACACCAAGATGCCCTTCGGCCTAAAGAATGTTGGGGCCACTTACCAAAGGTTCATGAACACCCTCTTCAGGGAACAACAAGGACGGAACTTGGAGGTGTAAGTCGATGACATTGTCATAAAAAGCCTACGGAGATGGCCATGATAGAAGATATAGCTGAAACCATACGAACCATGCAAGACGTAAACATGAAAATGAACCCGGGAAAGTGTTGCTTCGGGGTAGAAGAAGGAAAATTCCTGGGAGTAGTGGTCACCAAGGGAGGAATCAAGGCTAATCTGGAGAAAACCCAAGCTTTGGCCGAAATGCGGTCCCCCCGGTCCCTGAAAGACATTCAACAACTAAATGGGAGGTTAATTACCCTGAACCGTTTCCTATCAAAGGTAGCCGATAGAACTCTCCCCTTCATGAAAGTGTTGAAGGACTGTCTCCAGACAGACAAGTTCAGATGGACTCCAGAGGCTGAGGCAGCCTTCGGGGAAATGAAAGACTACATCTGCAAGCCCCCAACTCTAGCCACTCCGGTTCCCGGAGAGGAATTGCTCCTATACTTGTCTACCTCGAAAACAACTATAAGCTGACTTCTTGGCTGAGGTCCCGGAGGATGAAGAAAAAGAACTCATAAAGTGGGAAGTCCTGGAGAGGGAAGAAAAAGAGAGGGAGGATGAAGCATTAGGGAAATTATTCACAGATGGGGCCTCAAGCAAAGAAGGAAGTGGAGCGGGCATCACGTTGGTCAGCCCCGAGGGAGTCGAGCTAACTTATGCCATCAGACTAGACTTCGAGAACACCAACAACACAGCAGAATACGAAGCCCTTTTGGAAGGATTGAGGCTGGCTAAGAAGATGAAAGCGGGGCATGTGGAAGCTAGTACTGACTCACAACTGGTGGTCAAGCAGTAACACGGGGAGTACGAGGCTAAGGATAGCATAATGGCCCAATACGTAGCCAGGGTGAAAGAAATGACCAAGGCCTTCAAGACCTTTAAGTTGGGATACATACCCCGAGTGAGGAACAGAAAATCGGATGCTCTCAGCAAGTTAGCTTCCGTTGCCTTCAATCACCTTGCAAGAGAAGTCAAGGTGGAGGTTTTAACCTCCCCTTCCATTGATGCCGAGGAAGTAGCTACAATCGAAAACGCCCCAGAGACTTGGATGACACTGATTGTAAAGTTCCTCAGGGACGGAATACTCCCCGAGGGTGACTGGTCAGCCCGGAAGATAAGGGTCAAATATTTAAAGTACGAGTTGATTGATGGGGAACTTTATCGAAGATCTTACTTGGGGCCATCACCGAAGTGTGTTGATGAAGAAGAAGCCAGATACGTGATTAGAGAGATACACGAGGGTATTTGCGGCATGCATTCTGGACCAAGGACAGTGGTGGCAAAAGCAATGAATGCGGGATTTTATTGGCCCAGGATGTATGAGACAGCATCGGAGGAAATCAAGAAGTGTGACAACTGCCAGGTTCATGCACCCATGACACACCGCCACAAGCATCCACAACATCTTGGCCCTTCCAAAAGTAGGCCATTGACATCATCGGGTCGTTTCCTGAGGGCCCAGGGGGGTTAAATATGTAGTGGTCGCCATCGACTACTTTACTAGTGGGTAGAGGCAAGACCCCTAGCAAAAATTACTGGAGAACAAATGAGGCGGTTTGTGCTGGATAACATCATATGCAGATATGGGGTCCCAAAGGAGATAGTAAGTGACAACGGCGTCCAGTTTGCGGGAAAGCCCTTTAAGCCATGGTGCAACCAGATGCATATACACCAGGTATTCACCTCCGTCACTCATTCCCAGAGCAACGGGTTAGTGGAAAGAGCAAATCAAAGTGTAATTAAGGGGATGAAAGGGAGGCTCGGAAGGAAGCAGAAGGAATGGCTGGAGGAACTGCCTTTTGTTTTATGGGCATATAGGACCACTCCCAAAGACTCCAACATGGAAACCCCTTTCAGTTTGACCTACGAGACGGAGGCTGTCATCCCAGCTGAAATAGGGTCCCAACCGCAAGGATGAAGCTCAAAGAAGGCAAGAACGAACAAGATCTCCGGATGAATCTAAACTTGCTCGAAGAGAGAAGGGAAATAGCAGCGATAAGGGAGGCCAAATACAAAAAGCAGCTTGAAAGCTATATAACGCTAAGATGAAGAAGCTCAACCTCATGCCTGAAGACTTGGTCCTAAGAGCGAATGAGGCCAGCTTGCAAGAAAGCACCGGGGAACTAGGGCCTAACTGGGAAGGACCCTACCGGGTCACTTGGGCAAATGGAAAGGGAAGCTGCAAACTGGAAACACTTCAGGGCAAGGAAGTCCCAAGGACCTAGAACCTTATGCAGCTCCGGAAATATCATATGTGAAGGACAAAAACACCTTCAAAAAAGAACGGCTTAGAAGCCACTTTTGTAGGGGTTAACTACTAGCTAGGGGATTACCCCAAGAAAGACATTTTGTAATATCTTGTACTAGAGGACAGTGTCCCCAAAAAACATATGGTAATGAATAACCCACTTGTTCCTTTGATAAATTACAGGTATTGTATTAAGGTAGACGTGCCTGGAGGCTACAAAGCTAATGATAAACAACACACGTGTAAAAAGGTGTATCCCACACACTGAACGCCCGGCTGTGGGGCAAAGCAGGGCCTAGCTAGCCCAAAGAAAACGGACAAACAAGTTAGAAAACATAATCTGCAGTTATAAACTTATCCAAGGACTGTCCTCGTATAGAAAATCCTGGTTTACAAAACAAACCACAAAAAAAAAACTCTGTAAGCAAACTACAAAAAGAGTTAACATGTACACACGAAAGAACTTTTTGTATAAACTACAAAACGAATGTACATAAATACAACAGGGGATCTTGCTAACCCTAAAAGAAAAGCAAATATACAAACAACACACTAGGAAACCTAGTAAAAGGACTAACGGAATTTTTGTAATCATACTACAAATAACCAAAAGTCTTTAGATAGATACTGAGCTGGTCCCCGGTAAGAACACCTGCAAAAAAGCAACACACCAAAGGCAACAAAAACAAATCAACAACATACAGTCAAAAGATAGCTAGCAGGTCATATGTTAGGTACCAGGAGGACCCCAACACAAAGGCCCTCCCTCATACATCAAAAGTTAACAGTGTTTAAAGTGCATAAGTGTATGGTTACAACCATATTGAAATCATTAATGTTTTAAAACTACTGGGAATCATCCCCAGATAAAGACTTTGGAGAAGAAGGACCAGCGGGAGTCAGCAGGGCTTTAACCTCATCAATGGACATCAAGGGACGTTCAAGGATTTTCTCAAGAAGGGCAGGAGCCTTCCCCCCGAATTCTTTATCCAACTTGGACAGCCGCTTCTTGGCTTTAGAATTGTAGAGAGGGGTCTCCTTCCTCCTCAGACCTTGAGCGGAATAAGCATACCCGTCCTTCAAGCTCGCCTGATATCCCACGTCCCGGTAAGCCCTGTAAATCTATTCAAGACTGCTTTTAAACTCCTCAGACTGGGAGACAGCAGTAAGGAAGGCCCCGAAGCCTTCAGTGATCAACCAGTACTTCTCCTTGGCTAACTTTTGGTTATCATCCGATGTCATCCCATACTCAGCATACATAGCATCTAAATCCTTTTGAGACACGGAGTTAAGCTCCCTCTAATGCTTTAGCTCGGTGGCCAACTCCTCCTTCTCTTCAACCAAAGCTGCCATCTCCCTCGCCCAGGCACGTTCCTTCTGCTCCAGCATGACACCAGCTCCCTGAGAAAAAATGTTGCAAAAGCTCCGAAAAGGTTAGATAAAAAAAAGGAGGGGGAAGGAGGATTATGCACCTTCTCCTCCTGCAATTTACGCTCAGCATCAACCACCTGACACCGAAGCTCAGTAGTAATGGTTTGAGAAGTCTTGAGATCACTCTTGAGCCCCTCATTCTCCCTCCTCTGTTCATCCACTCGTTGTAACATACCAACACCCCTGAAAAGCCCTTCGCAAAGGGACATGCTATATTAATCATCAAAGAGATCATCCCTCAGAGCAGAATTCATAAATCTATGGGAGGGAGGAACAACATGAGCCAGGAAGTCCTGGGCAGTCTCAGGAGTCCCCACTACTGAAGACTGAGTGATCTTCCATCTGGGATGTATGGAACTGGAAGGGCATCAGCAAACAAAGGAGACAGGGGGGATCGGGAGACAAAACCCTCAAAGTGAGAAGGTTTGCTGGTTCCAGTAGTATGGTGAGGAGAGATCTCAAAAGCTGGGACAATACGGGCAGCACTAACTTCAGGAGTTTTATCCCGGACACAGGAGGAGGAGGGAGCAGTAGGAATCTCGATCGGAGCATTAGAGCTTCCCTGCTCCAAATACAAGAAAAAGGGGGGAGAATTAGAAGCCTATCAGAACAGAAATTAATCCAAAAACAACAAGGGTCAGAGAGCCCACTATATTGATCAAAACAAAAGATAAGTGGAGGACTTACCAACAAAGGCTCACTCACAAGACTGGAAGATCGCAAATGCTTAGACAAGGAGCCTTTAACCCCAGTAGGGGGAAGTTCAGAAGCAACCTTTGTGGCAGGGAAGGCTTTTTTACCACTGGCACTCCGGAGTCTCAGCCGGATATCGCGTGGGGCAGGAACTTGTTTAGGACTAGCTGTCTTTCGCTTACGGGCTAAGCGGCTTTCCAGGTCTTCATCATCATCGTCACTTGAACTCCTTGCTTGAAAGGAACCCGGGGGACCATTCTTCTCATCAGAAGAAGCCTCCTCATCCTTCTCCCCGGCAGCAGACTCCCCTGCCTGAATCGATCCCTCAGCAACCCTCCTCTCAACACCCCGACTCATGCCCGGCTCAACTTTGTCACCTACTACAAACTTAACATCCTTGCAATCCCCCTGAAGCAAGCCCCACAGGGTCATCTCTACACAAAAGACACACTAAAGATGACTACCCAAACTACTGGAAAGTTTTCGAGACAAGCACAACAAACCAAGAACAAGGGAATACTGTTCTTGCCGAAAAAAGCTTTTGGACGGACCGAGTAGAAGGGGCTTAATCCTCCCATAGCCAAGACCCCCTCAGGAAAAGTAAAAGCTCTTGTGGGATTCTCGTACATACGTTTCCACTGGACAATTTCATCGGCAGACAAGATAGGAACACTGTCTTCAATAGCAGCCTTGGCATCCCTCAACGGTGGAGATTTTGGTATCATAGCAGCAGAAACGAAAATAAATTTGCTTTTCCATTCTTTAGGGTAGGTAGAGGTCGGCATAAAGGAGTAACAAGGCTGAGATACACTATCCTTCTGTTTGGCGAAGGTAAACCAATCCCCGTCCAAAATAAACTTGTAAAACATGCAAAACAGGGGAATGGCTCACCGAAAACCGCCAAACATGATAACTCAAAATGCACAACCCTCATGAACCCTAGAGAGTGCAATTGGGAGAAGTGAACTTTAAAATGACGTAACAGGTCTACCTTGAAAGATGAGAGCGGATAACGGACACCACAAGAGGAAAATGACAGGGTATAAAGAACGATCCGGTCAGGGGTGCACTCTGCCGAGTCACCAGGGCCAGGAAAAGTGGGGGAGAAACGCTCCGGTATCCTGTAAGTTTCAACAAAGGATTCCAAATCTGCTATGCAAGCTTTTGTCGAAAACTTTCTATCTGTAGAAAATTTGTGAGGGTGTTGTGAAAGTCAGTGATTTCGGGATCTCGAGGAATTTGGAACCTGTTTTCAAAAAATCTAGAGCACTTGTCGAAAACTCCTTTAGCGTGTACCATACCGATATGGATGAGCAAATGGTACCAAGTACTGGTACAGAATTTACTGAACCAGGAACATTTTCGGTAGCAATTTGTGCCGACTTTTGACATTTTCGGTCCGGTATGGTAGCGTTCGGTCAGGTATGGTAACAGTACCGGTTTTTACCCTTAAATATCTGTACCATACTGCGTACGTTCGTTACCGATACCCACTTTTAGAGATTTCGGTACCTATTAGTACCGTGCTCATCCGACAATGTAACAACTAAATCAATGCCCAACAAAAAGTTATGTATTTTTTTCTTCTAGTTTATACTACAACCACTGTACTTTATGGTATTATTTACGCACCCGCACTTTAAGAAACGTTTATCAATACATACGTTTGATTCTTTTTTAAATTCTGTTTCTCTTTCATTTCAATTTAACTAACCTAAGTTTACATTTGATTTGCACTGCAATTTAAAAATAAAAGATGAGATAAATGACATATGAATAATGTTTTTAACATTTAAACGTGTGTTACGTGGGGGAGAAGAAATTAAATTAACTTAACCCACAAACAAACGAGTACGACACCACCATCATCATCAGTGACTCAGTGTCAAAGCGGAGGATGCCTACCATCACCCTTCTCTCTCTCTCTCTCTCTCTCTCTCTCTCTCTCTCTCTCTCTCTCTCTCTCTCTCTCTCTCTCTCTCTCTACATATTGTTGTATTAATTCATAAGCTTCATGAATTGGGAATGTGGAGTCTTAAATATAATCTGGTAAGAATAAATTACTTACATTAACAAAGCAATCTTGAAATTGAAGACGTAATAGGGAAGCGCTCATACGACGTTCTTGTGCCAATGCATCCTCCCACATGTTTTATTGTCGGGAGAGCTTCAGGGCAAACTCGATCATAATAACTTGATGACAAACCCAAGTCTGAAGATGCAATGGAAATAGAAAGAATGAGAGAAACAAAAGAGATAAGAAGCTTATGCTCCATAATTGGCATCCAAAAGGATTTCTTTAGTACAACTTTTTGTGTTGCATTATGTTATTACGACAATCCCACAAGTTGTCCACAAGATATGGGAAATAAAAGCATACACGGTTTGACTTGGCTGGTAATTCAAAAAGCATATTGTTTCATTTTTTTTTTAATGGCAACACTTACCTCTACTCTATTACATCAATAATCCTAAATTAATCGCCTATGCCCGAATTTGAACCTGGGACCTCACCTCTAAATATTGTTTAATGTCCACGAGAATATGCCAATCTAAAAAATAACACACAAAACGTGTATTCTGATTATTAGTTTCAAAATGATATTAAGTATAAAGAAATTGAGAATAGACAAACATAGACTTTGGTTTATTATTTGGAAAAGTAATATAATTAGGAAAATATAAGACTTGTTGCATGATTTGGTTGATAAACCCAAAACTTAACTTTACTTCTTGGTCATGATATTTACATATTTAAAGTTATTCTATACAATGTGAGTATTTGGATTTGTTTAATATATTGTATGTATTAAAGGACTCATATATGAAAATGACCCTAAACTATGAACTACTTTCCTCCTATATGGCACAAAAATATCAAACAACTTTACTAGAAATTCGAAACCTGAAACATTCAAGACTGTTAACTTACATTAGTAATATACAGAGTAAGGTTTAATCACCCCATATTTATTTTTGTGTCTTAGTCTGTTTTAAAAAGATTTAAATTTATTAGTCATAGATAGTATTATGTGATCCACATGAATATATATATATATATATATATATATATATAGGGACGGGATTTAGAGAAAACGGTAGAAAGTGTGAGAACGGTAAGAACCCTTATTGATCGTCCCATCAAAACAATCTATGGACTAGATTGGCGCGGTGGCATTTTCGTAAATAACATCAATTCTTTTACGTGGACGCGCTTTATTAAGGATAAAAAAAGTAAAACACCATTTCTCACATAAAACGCCAAATAAATACAAAACGCCAATTTTATCACTGCATACTTTTTTCTGTGTTTTTAATTAAGCTCTCTCTGGCTACAAAAACGCCACAAAATATAAAACGCCATAATATATTACGCAAACCTCACATCCGGATAAATGTTAATTACAATTTTAGTAATAAAAATAATATCCCGCCTAACCTACGCGCTAAAAAAAATTCTATAAATAGTAACGTCTCACCACCTTCCGTTTATCACACAAAAAAAACACACACAAAAAACACAGTGGTTGCTAAAAAAATACAACGATTTTGCTGTAATGTTCTGCATGAAGTTTCGCTGAATGATTTGTTACGTGAGTGTAGAAAGATTTTGCTGCATGAGATGGACAAGACTGAAAAAAGAGGGACTGATGACACCCATATGTCGTAGACCAGTGTAAATGCTACTTTGGCCTCGATGATTATAATGAAGACGACGGGCAGATAACATCCACCCACACGGGGTCGATCTATGTCTCCAACATCCACAAAGAGACTTCAACACATGAACAAAGAAAATAAACAACGCAAAACTCAAAACGGCATTTATTTGTCACGGTTCTTGTAGTTTCAAAAGAAAAAAGAGACTGATGACACCGAAGATTTAAATCATAAATTGCTTCTAGTTTGTTTTTTTTTTTTTTAATTTTCTTTATTTGTTGTTTGTTTTGTAATTTCAGTTAATAAACAACAAAACAATATTAATACTATAATGAAAAATATAATAAAACGCCAAAATAAGCAAATGATTGTAAAACGCCATCATGCCATAAAAACGCCCCCAAAAAACTACCAAACTATAATAAAATTACTTTGAACAACTACTATTATAAAAAAAAGCGTGAAACAATGTGCAAAGAATATAAAACAAAAGAAGTCCAATCGTTATCTAACCGCCATTGGAAAACAAAACGCCATAATTACAGTCGTCAAGATTTGACGTGTTACACCATAAAAACAGTTGAGTCTGAAAACAAAACACGGTAAACTGTAAAAAACAGCAAAATGAAACAACGGAAAACATAATTACTAACATTTATATAATACTAGCAGGGTGCCCGCGCGATGCAGCGAGGGCGACACTTTGCATTGCGACACTCGTTTCTGATAGTTTTCTTATTCGTATAGTATTTATGGTAACATTATTGTGGTGGATATATGTCATAAGTTTACACATATGTAAAAGTTTTGTTTTTTTATAAAAATTAATAATCAAAAGACAAAAAAATAAAAGATAAGTTGTTATAACTGTAAAGTTTGTTTATTTTATTGGTTAACTTATAAAGTATAATTTTATTCTTTAAAGTTCATAACTTTTTCTAAATATGCACATAGTACCCATCTAATAAACTTTAAGTTTAAAATTTTCATTTTTATAAAAATAAAAAATAGTATTTGACTCATAAGTATGTTTTAGAGCTTTAACTTAAATTGTTAAATTTCGGTTATTTACAAATATAAAAAATTTATATTTTTATAAAATTTCCATAACTGTTTTTATAAAAAAAAAAGGATGATAAGAGTTTATATCTTTATTAACTTTATATCATACTAAGTTCAAAGTTTTAGTTCCTAACTAATCTTATCTATATGAGTCCACTTTTGACTAATAATCCCTAAAAATATGCAACACAATGTACTACTATGTATCTAGTCAAGTTGGTAAATAATTCTTTTAGAACTGACTAATATTATCTATAACAATATAGTTGAACTTATAATTTCTAAAAATTGCAACACAGTTTAGAATTTATCTAGTAAAGATTGTAAATTTCTGGAGTATTTTATTTATATTACTTGTTATAAAAATGTTTATAAAATAATTATTTTTTATTAACTTTATATCATAGTAAGTTCAGTTTTTTAGTTTAGCTTTAAAGTTCATTACTTTATTACTTTTTAATAAGAAATGCAAATTATTAGATTAATACCCAAGAATAACTGCAATATTTTATAATTTCAGCTTGACTATATCTAACTACAATACCTATTTATTGCAACTTTAGGATATTAACTTATATAAGTTCAGTTGACTTGTAAATTTAGGATATTAACTTTATTTTGAACTTTATTAATATGGTTAATAACTGCATTATATTAACATCAAAGATAAAGTTCAAATGTAAAATAAACTTTATTCATACCTCTAGGTCAAACATAACAACTGAAAATGAAAAAAATATATATAAAAACACTTGATAGATTTCATATTAGACTGCATGAAATCTGTTCTGCTTCTGAATTGACACTCGACGTATTTTTAATCGGGTTTTCTGGTTTGTGCTTGAATCGACAGTATCTTCTAATTCCTCTTCTTTGTCATTGTCCTCAGAATCGTCTAAATTAATAACCTCACTCCATTTCCATTAAGAGAGTCTCTTGGATCTCTTCCTTTGAGTCTCAAACTTCCGATCCCTATAAATGACAAAAATTGAATACAAAAGTTAAAAAAAGATTATATAAACCTTAAAATTACATCTTCACTAAATTCACATTGAAGATTAGACTTGTTTGGACTAAACATTGCACCATAAGAAATAATATCAATACTTTTATCACCATCATCCTGCAATAAAACACACATATAATAACATAACGAACATGTTAATATGAAAGATATACACAAAAATAATACTTAAAAACCAGCAAAATCAATACCTTAGAGGCTTGTTTGACAAAAGTGTTGTTTAAATTGGCATGTTCATCATGCAACTGAATCTGAAAAATCAAATAAGTTAACATTCATATAAAGGTAAATAAAAGAAAAAAGTATTCATTGCTGCGATATAACAAAACTAACCTTTCGCAATAATTGAATTCAGAACTGGATCTATTTTTTTTTAACTTTGTTTAGCAATAGATATAAGAGTGTCCTGCTATATTTATAGTAGTAACTATAGAAGTGCATTAGGGTTTAATTTTAGATTTGCCACCCCTTTATTTAGGAAGTTTGTTGTGGTTAGTTTTAAGTTTTTATAAGATATATCTAAGTATAGATATTAGGTAGTTATAATAAAATAAAATGTGACACATAATATCTTCATTTTATGTTACAGTACATTTAATTCCTTTTGTTTGCATGGATGGTGCCCATCTTTGTAGATTAGGCACATTAGATCACAAGTATTAATTACTTGTACATTAACGCATAATCGACTTGTACCTTTTAATCCATGCGTCCATATTGAACAAGACAACTACCGAAACTTCGACAAAAATGTGTAGGTCGTCATGCTATCTTTGGATTTTTTTTAAACAGTATAGTTTATAAGATATGTCAAGAATACGGAAAATAAATTATAAGTTTGTTATAGTGGGGTGAATTGTAACTAATTATCTATAATTTTGTTAAAACCTTAGGGATTTAAGTGTAATAATTTTAGGGGCTACAAAATAAATAGTATTTAAAAGACCAAACTACCCTCATTTTAGGGGTGTTTCTATAAATAAAGAGGGGGAAAAGTTCTTATTTTTGGGGTATCTTAAAATGCCCCTCCCTCATGCATTATAATATAGTATAGATTAAAAGCAAAATTCTTGGGGAATTAAATCTATTTATCTTTTTCAAAACGCCATAATTACCTTTCATACGCGGGAAAAAAAGGCAATATAAAAGAAGACCATGAGAACACAAGCTCAAACACGCCAAAATTTTTTTACTAAAACGCCAAAAACTTTAAAATGGCTAAAGTTATTGCATGGAGGTTTGAAAGGAAAGATAAACGATTCATCATAAAGTTCTCTGATAGGAGAAGGGTAAAGGTAAGGACGATCAAAGCCATGCTTGGAATGAATGAAATGGTTCAGAAGGATATCCTGGCCCTTGGGGTTCCGATGGACAACGTACGATTGTGAAAGAACCGGAACTGAAATAAAAAGATTGAAGAGAAAATTTCCGGCGGGAGATAATGAAGATGATTATGATATTGACGACACTCCTATACCAAAACTTAGCAGTTGAGTATTGCATGAGGAAAAGGAACGCTTGAAGTGACTTATAAGAAACAGGGTGTAATATTCAAGGCCAATAGAAGAAATGTTGAAGATAGGGTTGCTATCTATCATTGAACAACTCTGTGATTTAGCACCTTCAAACGATCCAAAATCCAAGGATGCAGTGATATTCAAGAATAGGCTGCAGCAAAGAAGAGACGAGCTAATGGCGTTATACGCAAATCTGAAATTTGATGATGAAGAATCTGAAGAAAGTGATGAACAAAGTGATGGGTACATCTCTGATGTAATCCCAACTACAGAAGACTATTAGTTAATTTTGATTTCGTGTTATTTTAATTTAATAAAATATTAATCTATGGAAATCAATTATAAACAAAAAGATACAAAACGCCAAAAAATGACATGGAAAAAGCCATAACGCCAAAAAAATTAACTATGTGACACAAAAAAAATTAATTCAACGAGAAGAAATCTGAGAAAAACAGTAAAACGCCAAATAATTAATAATTCTAGATAACGTCAAAATTATCTTACACGCAAAAAATAAAGTAGCATGTCAAACGCGAAAATCGGGAAAGGAGAAGAATACTAAAAAGACAAAAAAGCCCCTCGGACCCTGATCATGCCCCGCGCCACGTGTTGTGCCAGGATGTTTTCTCACACTTTTGAGCGTTTTCTCCTGATCCCGTTTCATATATATATATATATATAGAGTAGGAGTTCTGCGGAAAGTGTGTTTTTCCTAGAAAGTCTAGAAAGCGATCTGGACCCTCCGATTGGTGTTTTTAATGGCTTAGATCAAATGGATGGCATTTTCGTAATATCTGAGTTATATAATTAGAGACTTTTAATATAGTGAGGGTATTTTGGTAATTCGAAGTGTTTTAAATCAATCAAGAAACTGCCATAACAATAACCAATCCCTAAAATCATGGGATTTCCCCTCTTTCTCTCTCTCTCTCTCTCTCTCTCTCCCCCCTAACCGCAACCAAAGAAGAACCAGCCATATTTCCTGCAAATATTCTTCTCCGATTGGTCATATATCGGTTCCTTCGAGGTATAAGCCGATCAAACAATAGTCGGAATCGTTGGTCGGCCGGTGATGTTTCCCTATCGGTTGTTGTTTTTCATACTTGTTTCATTTTTTTTATCTATCATTGAATCGGGTTCTTATTTTTAGTCAATGGACCTCAATGCTTGACATCTTAGAGTGGGCTCTAGATGTAATTGGGGTTACCTACAGATGTCTTGATGGCAGTACCAACAGATGTAATTGTGTTTTAAATTGACATCTGAATATGTTGATGATGGCAGTGTGTTTTAAAGTTTATGTGTTTTACCATTTTAATGTTGATGATGACAGTGTATTGAAGACGAAGACACTGACAGTGTGTCCAGCAATCTGCTTGCTGTTGAAACACAATGTCAAGAAATATGCTTGCTGTTAAAACACAGTGTCAAGAATCCTCCAGCAATCTGCTTTCTGTTAAAACACAGTGTCAAGAATCCTCCAGCAATCTGCTTGCTGTTAAAACACAACGTCAAGAAATCTGCGTGTTGTTAAAACACAGTGTCAAGAATCCTCCAGCAATCTGCTTGCTGTTAAAACACAGTGTCAAGAATCCTCCAGCAATCTGCTTGCTGTTAAAACACATCGTCAAGAAATCTGCTTGCTGTTAAAACACAGTGTCAAGAATCCTCCAGCAATCTGCTTGCTGTTAAAACACAGTGTCAAGAATCCTCCAGCAATCTGCTTGCTGTTAAAACACAGTGTCAAGAATCCTCCAGCAATCTGCTTGTGACAACCCTCACCAAACCAGGTATCCGTACGACTTAATTAACTATTAAATGTTGCCTAATTACTGTGCTTAACTGAGATTTATGATAAACTGCTACTTGATTTTTGATACTTGTACATATCTGCATCATACTTTGATTTTTCCGTCACTACATTATTTATTTACTGAACATTAGTGACAAACATGATGCACAAAAGCACAGTAGCATTTGAACGGATAACCTATTTGACATGCTGTTATAGCCAGCATCAGGCAGACACTGCCTCTAAAGGCCTGTATGAGCCAGAAATATTTTACTACACCCATAGTGTGTGTAGGAATACAAGGGTTGTATAATTGCGTCTCTAGGAATAAGATATAGAGATTGGATGTGCCTAAAACGTACTCTAAGCACGAAACACATCACTTTTATCAACATACTAGCTTCTAGCTAATTAATAAAGTGCCAAAATATGAGGAAATATTCCTGACACTTTGCAGAATAAATTGTGTCGCTAAAAATATTATTTACGACGCTTAAAGGTTACTTAAGCACTTTAACGGATTACTATCCGACCGAACAACCGGACAATACCCGGAACATAAAAATATTGCAAGAAATATTATTGGTATTTTTCTGAGCCAGTTAGGGTCCTTGATTACCCTAACACCCGCTTTATAACGCATTAAACAACTAACGGGGTTAATCCCTAAAGTTAACCGACTTAACCAAACTAAACACTAACTGAACGATCGAGATCCAACCGGGTGACCCCACCCCCTTTAGGCCGGTTCCATTCTAATGGAACTAGAGGGTACACCTTTTTATTATTTTATTAGTTTCGTGGATATCTAGAGCATGAAACCGATGGACGATGGCACTTGATTTTTCTATATAAACACACACACACTACACAAGATCACACACACTAATCACCAACTCTCTCTCTCTTGCTCTCCTCCCTCTCTCGGCCGTAAACCACCACACCCAACCATCCATCTTCGAGTTCTTGTCTTGCCATTCCAAGTGTACACAAGTGTTGGGGATCACGTACGAGGAAGCTTGAAGCAAACGGAAGTTGGAGGACCACGTGCATTTGCTTTTATCCACGCCATTTTCGCCAAAGATCTTCCCTAGCCCCGAGCTAGAGGTATAACATTTAAAACTTGTTCTTGATCGTATCTAAAGTGGTTAAAAGGATCTTTAACGGTTAAAAGTCGGTAACCCATCTTTTGAATCTAAAAAGTCTACAAAAACTCGAATATTGTTGGTTAAAAGCATATAACGCGTGTAAAAGTCGTAGTATTCGAATATGTTGGTTGTAGAGACCCGATCTACGATGTGGTGGCCCTTATCATCGTTTAACCCGACTTTGTTAAGATCCCGAATCTTGACATACACTTGTTTCTTTTGTACAAGGGTTAAAAGGTGAAACCCCACCACACGGGAAACATGAACTTGTGTAAAAGTGTTTTGACATGAAAAATAGTATTTTAAACGAGCCGATCTACGTATGTACTAGTGGTATATTCGTAGAACCAAGTGTCGAGAAAACCATGTTTTATATAAGTTGGATAACATGTTAACAAGATGATTTTTATAAACTACAAGTGTATGAACACTTGTGAAACGAAAGATCCGACAAAATAACAATTTTTATAAAAATTGTCGGGAAGTTGTAAAGAGTGATTTGTTCCAAAAACGGGGTTTTTACAAGACTAAACTATTTTATACATAGATCCACTAAATATAACGAGATCTACACAATAGTTTTAGAAAAACTACAAGTTCATGTAATATTGTGATTTTACATACTAGTCTACAAGTTTGAAGTGTTGAAACTTGTGTAATGTGTTGGAAATTGATTGGTTGATTTAAAGAAATTGTTGAAGTGATTTTGTAAAAGAAAATGATACGCTTGAAAACGTGGCCACCTCCAGTTACAGGGGAAACTCTGGCGAAATTTTTCTAAAAATCTAACACTTAGAATTATTTACAAGTGTTAAACTATTTTGAAATGTTTTCAAAATATATTTCGCCATGACTTTATTTATTAAATAATCGGAGGTGGGATTTTCACAAAAACTAAACGTGATAAATATTTATTCGATAAATATATTTTTCATCACACTGTTTATGATTATTTTGTGAAAATATATAAATATTATTTTTAGAGTAAAAATAATATTTACAAACTTTGTCGAACCCAAAATAATACCAACGCCTTCACGACAAACATATAAGTTACAACGGTAATTACTATTACCACTTAATCGCCAAAACGTAACTTACGCTTTATACGGAAATATTCATGAATGCGGATATTATTTTGGAAAGTATTATGTAAAAAGAAAATATATTATTTTTGAGAAAAATAATTATATTTTGGAATGAGAAATAAAATATATTAAGTGAGACTTAATGTTATAAACACGCATGTATTAATTCCCCCATCCTTGGGAAGGAGATTTTCTACCAAGTATATACACGGAACGGTCGTCTAACCGTTTCCCGAAAATGTAAACTATAAAGCTAAGGCACGGCCATCCGTCTAATAGAATTAGCACATGTAGGTCGTTGCGCAGCAGTTGGATATTTGGATTACTTGGTATTGTGACGCACTCACTATGAGTTCATGTCCCCCTTTTCTCTTAACTGTTTTCAGTTTTATAAACTGCGGGGGTGAAATACATGTTACAATGATTATGAATATGTTTATACATGGTATGGTTAGCGTAAGGAGGTTTGTTACTCAGATCATGTGAGTGGGTAGGCACAACTTGAGGCCATTAATCCTCGTAGTAGGACCGAGGGACAGGAGCGGTAGATCTATCTGGGTGTAGCGAGCCCAGCCCCAGGTCCAGCATAACGGACCTCGGGGTGACTTAGTGCCCGACGCATAAATCCGCTAGGTTTGAGTCATCCCTACTTGCACTTCACACATATCAATGGCCTTGCAAACCATTGGTGATCTCTTTTCTTTTTCCTTATTTGCTACATACCAGGTTTATGATAAAGATAAAGGTTTGTTTACGCACTTTCGCATGAACTCGCTCAACATTATTGTTGATTTTTCAACTTACATGTATTTCAGGAAACTAACGATCTGGCGCGGTATGGCTTGTTTTCCGCTGCATTAGGCCCGAGGTCATCCAGGGTTCGAGGCTTGTGACTCTTTCCTGGACAAGTCACAGTCCTTGAATCATGTTTATGTTAAGTTTGCATTTGTAATGTTTAGACAAGTTATGGTTGTTGGGTGTTAACCCGTTAAGACAATGTTTTACTATTTTACTTTTAATGGATGATCTTGCATATTTTTAATTCATATAGCTTGTTATGATTAAGCTATGGTATTAAGAAGTCACACCAAATTAACCACGCTTCCGCAAAGCCAGGGTGTGACAGCTTGGTATCAGAGCTCTGATCATAGCGAACTAGGATTCCTTCTCGAGTCTAGACTATGATCACTAGGGCTCTCACGAAAACATTTTTACTGCATACCACTTAAGTCCAGATCCAAAACCTTTTTATAAACAAATGTTGAGCATATTTTATTTATTATTTTTAGGCTCAGTCTGGGAGGCTGAGGCTCGGTCTGGGAGACTGAGGCTCGGTCTGGGAGGCCGAGGCTCGATCTAATGGATCGAGGTAATTGGCTAGTGGGACTAGGGAGTCAGTCTGGGAGGCTGGGAGAATTTGCTAGTGGGACTAGGGAGTCAGTCTGGGAGGCTGGGAAGGTTTGCTAGTGGGACTAGGGAGTCAGTCTGGGAGGCTGGGAAAGTTGGCTAGTGGGACTAGGAAGGACAGTCTGGGAGGCTGGGAGGCTAGTGGGACTAGGAGAATTATGTGACTATTATTTGGTAACTTATGTGATTACCTGATTTACTGATTATTTGTGCATACTTGTGATTGTGTTACAGACACATGGATACATCAGGCACCGGAGACTCAGATACCACTGGACCTCTACCCATAGTGTCGGATGACATTGTGTCATCGGAGCGTGAGGTGCATACCTCAGACTACACGAGCACGGATGATGATGACTTCCAGCCGTTCGCTCTACCCGACGGCATTGATGAGCATGCTGATGACTCCTTGCCCTTCGCCTTACCCGAGGGTGCCTATGAGCCTATTGATGGCGATCCTGCTGAGTATCTTCCCCTTGTTATGATTCCAGCTCCGATTCCTCTTGCTTCTTACCCAGCACACGAGCTATTACCAGACGCCGAGGCTGACGGCGACATTGATCTCTACGAGGACGAGCCTTTTGAGGACGAGGTTCCTGATGCAGCCCCTTTACCCGCTGGCGGTCTCTTGATGATTGCTGATGCCCCAGCTGGAGACTCGCCCGTCCACTCACCAGTCCCAGACTCTTTTGAGTCTGTGGCATCTGCTCCGTCTCACGAGGTGAGCACTCAGCATTTCATTCATGACTCGGACCCCGATCAGGCATCTTCTGCCGCACCCATTCCGAGCTTTGTGTTTGAGCACGACGATATTGAGGATTCCGATCCCGTTTTTCCTCCAGGATTTGATCCTGACCGCGATATTGAGTATATTCCTATGGACCAGCATATGGAGGACCCTGTTGATCCCGTCGATCCTATCGATCCCTTTGATCCAGAGTTTGATTTTGACATGGCTTTTGATGACCCGGAGCCTGCCGTAGCCCCAGAGCAGGCAGCTGCTTTCGATCCTGTGCATGAGCATGACTTGGTACATGCTGACGTTCCTATTGAGCCCGTTTTGGCTGACCCGCCTGTTGGCGATCTTCCTGTTGATGATGTCCCTTTGTTAGTTGCTGATCATGCTGTTGATCCTTTTGTTGACCCACCTTTGATTGCTGACGTCCCTATTGACCATCATATTGATCATGTTGATCCTGTCATTGCTCCTTTTGATCCTGTACCCATTGAGCCTGAGCACGCTCTATTTGCAGAGCATATGGATCCACCTGATGAGGAGGCTCAGCACGGTTGGATACCGGCTGACGAGGATGTTCCACCGCTTCCACCACACCACACTGAGGCACATCATACTGATTTCTCATTTCAGATCCCACCGTTTGTACCTCCAGCAGGGCCTGGAGAGGGCTCCTCAGCCCACCCCTTTGGGCACATACCGATGCCTATGCCTTTCGTACCTCAAATGACACCTGTTCCATCTTCTGTTCATGTAGCACCATTCGATCCCACCAGCATGCCACTGCTTTGGTCATCTTCCTCACCGATGCCACCCACTGATCCATATCATCCATTCCATATGGGACATACCATAGAGGACGTCTTGATCTCCTTTGTCCATCAGCATGATTCCCATACGCAGCGACTCCAGGAGCTCGAGAGAGCTCAGTTATCACTAGGTCCATATCTTGGTCAGACATCTTCATCTTTTCAGCCTTTTCGATCATTACCTCCTGACTTTGCTGCCCGACTTACGACTATGGAGTAGCAGATCGCTTCTGTTATTCGCGTTCAGCAGGCGATGGAGGAGGATTGGCTTCATTTACGCCGCTTACTTTACGCTCACTTTCCCCCTCCTCCACCCCCATCCGCATAGGGCTCATTGGTGCCATAGTGGTAGGCGATGGTGAGACGACCGCGATTGTGACTGCACAACCTTTTGGAGACCATCTGACGATACTGATTTTTGTTGATATTTGTTGATGTACTGGATGTATGTGACACGGATGTGATATTGTTTTTTACGGGGGTGATGTAGCCCCTATTTGATTTGTGATTGTATGATACAGTGACGTACTGATACCCTTACCACATTATGGTCTCGATATATATAACAATCGCCGTATTCTCACCATATCTGATTCACTTGATTGCTTATTTATGTTTTGGGACATGGGATGTTGTATGTATGGGATGTTGGGACATGGGATGTTGTATGTATGATATTTGCAACATGGGATGTTGGGACATGGGATGTTGTATGTATGATATTTGCAACATGGGATGTTGGGACATGGGATGTTGTGTGTATGATATTTGTGACATGGGATGTTGGGACATGGGATGTTGTGTGTGATATATTGATAACATGAGATGTTATATACTATTACTATTACTATATACGTATGTTTATTATGGCCTAATCGACGTACGCGTCTTTAGAAGATGGCACCAAGACGTCAACCGCAGCCGATGCCCACTACTCCTGAAGAACTACAGCAAGTCATTGCTGCCGCCATTGCTCAATATGCTGCCTCACAAGGAGGACCAAGCGGAAGTAGCTCGAACATCAACGGCAACCAAAATCCTCCTCATGGTAACCCTAAGTCATTAGGACATACCATGGCCTAAATGGATTCCTTTAGCAGATGCTAATGCCGTTCCTATGATGTAATGTATGTGCAGGGTGCACCTACAAACAATTCTTGGACTGTAAGCCCATAAACTTCGACGGCACTGGTGGTGCTGTTGCTTTCGTCCGCTGGGCAGAAAAGACCGAGTCCGTACTTCGCATGAGCAAGTGCGCTGTGGATCAGCAAGTCACTTACATCTCAGGGCTATTTGTGGATGGAGCCCTATCCTGGTGGAATCTACAGGTCCAGACCCTTGGCGAAACCGCAGCTTACGCATTGACCTGGACAGAGTTGAAAGAGCTTATGCGCAAGAAGTACTGTTCTCGCGCTGAAATTCAGAGGTTAGAGACCGAATTCTGGCACCTAAAGATGGAAGGTTCCAAGATAGCTGAGTATGTCCAGAGGTTCCACGATTTGTCGCACGTGGTACCCTACATGGTTACACCGGAGTTCAAGAGGATTGAACGCTTCATCTGGGGATTTGCTCCTCAGATAATCAGCATGGTGACTTCTTCCAAACCTGCAACTATCACAGAAGCCATTGATCTGAGTGTGGCTCTCACCGAAGAGGCGATTCGGTTGAACGAGTTTGATGGGGTTGAGCCCAAGAAGAAAGAGACTCATGTGGAGTCATCTGGTGGTAATAAGCGAAAGTTTTCGAGTTTCAAGTAGAGCACCGGGATGGTGGTTAAGAAGGGAGAATCGAATGCGCCAGCTCAAGATTCAGCTGGTGGTAGAAAGAAAGGGAAGGGATACATGGGTGCACATCCCAAGTGCAACTCATGCCAAAAACATCACTCTGGTCGTTGCAGCCTGAGAGTTTGTGAATCATGTGGGAAGACTGGTCATACGAAGGATTTCTGTTGGGCTAATGCCGGTCGGGGAGGCCAAGGAGGAAATGGGAATAGGAACAACCGTGGTGGTGCTGGGAACCGCCCACAAGGAAGCCTGGGAGGTGATGGAAACCGTGCCAACAATGCTAACCAAGCAGGCGCCATGAATCGGAACCAGGGAAACCATCAAGTTGGAAACAATGGTGGGAACGGGTAGAGGCCCGGATGTTTCAACTGTGGAGATCAAGGGCATTACAAGAAGAATTGCCCAGAATTAACCCAGGCACGCGGAAGGGTGTTTAACATGGAAGCCAGGGAAGCGCGCCAGGATCCCAACGTTGTCACTGGTACGTTCCCTGTAAACCAACGCTATGCATCCGTTTTGTTTGATACTGGTGCCGATTATAGCTTCGTATCATTAGAATTTAGAAACATGCTTGGTTTAGCCGCTAGTAAGTTAGATATTCCTTACTCGATCGAATTAGCAAATGGGAAGTTAGTAGAAGCTAACGAGGTGATTCGAGGTTGCGTAATCGAGCTGGGAGAGCGTGAGTTTGCTCTCGATCTATTACCATTCCAGTTGGGAAGCTTCGACGTGGTAGTAGGGATGGATTGGTTATCGAGTAATAAAGCGGAGATAGTTTGTCACGAGAAGATTATTCGTATCCCGACCGATGATGGTGAGACCATTGTTGTTCATGGGGAGAAGCGTGAGACGCCGTTAAGGATGATTAGCTGCCTGAAAGCAAGGAAGTGTTTGAGGAAAGGATGTGTTGCTTTTCTAGCACACATTGTGGATAAGAAGGCTGCTGAGCCGAAGATCGAAGACATCCCTGTCGTGAGGGATTACCCAGAAGTCTTTCCAGAAGACTTGCCTGGCTTGCCACCTCAAAGGCAAGTGGAGTTTCGCATCGACTTAGTTCCAGGCGCTGCGCCTGTGGCTAAGGCACCCTACAGACTTGCTCCATCTGAGATGCAAGAACTGTCGACACAACTTCAAGAGTTGTTAGACAAGGGTTTTATCCGACCAAGCTTCTCGCCTTGGGGAGCTCCAGTTTTGTTCGTAAAGAAGAAGGACGGTAGTTTTCGGATGTGTATTGACTACAGAGAATTGAACAAGCTGACGATCAAGAATAGGTATCCCCTGCCAAGAATCGATGATCTGTTCGACCAGCTTCAAGGTTCGAGCTTCTATTCAAAGATCGATCTTCGATCTGGATACCATCAGCTACGGATACAGGAGGAGAGTATCCCGAAGACAGCCTTCAGAACTCGATATGGACACTACGAGTTTCTGGTTATGCCGTTTGGTTTGACAAACGCACCTGCAGTGTTCATGGATTTGATGAACCGAGTTTGTAAGCCGTACTTGGATAAGTTCGTGATCGTATTCATCGACGACATTTTGATTTATTCGAAGACAAAGATTGAGCACGAGCAACATCTTAGAGCTATTCTGGAGCTACTAAAGAAGGAACAATTGTACGCCAAGTTCTCTAAGTGTGAGTTTTGGCTACGTGAGGTGCAATTCCTTGGGCACGTGGTGAATGGAGATGGAATCCACGTGGATCCCACCAAGATCGAGGCGATCAAAGATTGGGAAACGCCAAAGACGCCAACTGAGATTCGGCAATTCTTGGGTTTGGCTGGCTATTATCGAAGGTTCATCGAGAACTTTTCTAAGATCGCTCAACCGTTGACACTCCTCACGCAGAAAGATAAGAAGTTTGATTGGGAAATCAAACAGGATGAGGCATTTCAGACATTGAAGGATAAGCTTTGTAACGCGCCGATCTTAGCTCTACCGGAAGGTACTGATGATTTCGTGGTATACTGCGACGCATCGCGTCAAGGATTGGGTTGTGTGTTGATGCAACGCCAGAAGGTTATCGCCTACGCATCACGCCAACTGAAAGTGCACGAAAAGAACTATACCACTCATGATTTGGAGCTAGGCGCAGTGGTTTTTGCTTTAAAGATCTGGAGACACTACCTTTACGGTACGAAGTGTACAATCTTTACAGATCACAAGAGCCTCCAGCATATATTCAATCAGAAAGAGTTGAACATGAGGCAAAGACGATGGGTCGAGTTGTTGAACGATTACGACTGCGAGATCAAGTATCATCCAGGGAAGGCGAATGTGGTCGCTGATGCCCTAAGTCGTAAAGAGAGAATCAAGCCCATAAGGGTTAGGGCTATGGAGATGATAATTCAAACCGACCTTTCCTCACGCGTTCGTGCAGCACAGAAGGAAGCTCTCAAGGAGGGAAACCTTGAGGAAGAATATCTCCGTGGGATGGAGAAGATATTGGTGCCAAACAGGGAAGGAACATTGTGTTTTGGGAAAAGGATTTGGGTTCCTCTGTTTGGTGGTTTAAGAGAGGTTATCTTTGAAGAAGCTCACAAGTCACGGTACTCTATCCACCCTGGAGCGGATAAAATGTACCAGGATCTTAAGGATTATTACTGGTGGCCCAGGATGAAGGGCGATGTTGCCATTTACGTGAGCAAATGTTTAACTTGCGCCAAAGTTAAGGCGGAATACCAGAAGCCTTCAGGACTTCTGCAACAACCAAAAATTCCCCAGTGGAAGTGGGAAGAAATCTCCATGGATTTTATTACGAAGTTGCCAAGGACGCCAAGAGGCCATGACACTATCTGGGTGATAGTGGATCGCTTAACGAAGTCAGCACACTTCTTGCCTATCCGCGAGAAGGATCATACAAGCAAATTGGCTGAAATCTACATGAGAGAGATTGTTACACGCCATGGAGTACCTCTCTCGATTATTTCTGATAGAGATGGGAGGTTCGTATCGAGGATATGGCAATCCTTCCAGGAAGCTTTTGGCTCAAAGCTGAATATGAGCACAGCTTTTCACCCGCAGACCGACGGACAAAGTGAGCGGACGATTCAGACGTTGGAGGACATGCTGAGAGCATGTGTTATGGATTTAGGCGGTAGCTGGGATAAGCATTTACCCCTGGTTGAATTTTCATACAACAACAGCTACCACACCAGTATTGGTGCCACGCCATTCGAAGCGTTATATGGGCGCAAGTGCAGGTCGCCGCTCTGTTGGTCTGACGCAGGTGATAGACAATTGGTAGGTCCCGATGTAGTTCAGGAAACTACAGATAAGATCGCGCAAATCCGAGATCGCATTAGCGCGGCTCGTGACCGTCAGAAGACCTACGCAGATCTGAAAAGGAAACCTCAGGAGTTTGAGGTTGGGGATATGGTTTTGTTGAAGGTATCACCCTGGAAGGGTGTGGCACGCTTTGGGAAGCGTGGGAAGTTGAATCCACGCTACATTGGTCCTTTCAAGGTATTGGAAAGAATTGGGACCGTAGCATACAAGTTGGATCTACCTGCCGAACTGAATAATGTTCACGATACATTTCATGTATCCAATCTGAAGAGAAGTCCAACTCAAGTTAACGTTGCCATTCCTACCGACGAAATTCATATTGACGACACGCTCCACTTCGTTGAAGAACCTGTCGAGGTCACGGATTGGAAAATTAACAAGACCCGCCGGAGCAGTGTCAAGCTCGTCAAAGTTCGCTGGAATGCTAGACATGGTCCTGAGTTCACCTGGGAGCGTGAAGACCAAATGAAAGAGAAATACCCCCACTTATTCCCTGAGAACCCTGCTTCTACAAGCAGAATTTAAAATTTCGGGACGAAATTTATTTAACGGGGGGAGAATGTGACAACCCTCACCAAACCAGGTATCCGTACGACTTAATTAACTATTAATTGTTGCCTAATTACTGTGCTTAACTGAGATTTATGATAAACTGCTACTTGATTTTTGATACTTGTACATATCTGCATCATACTTTGATTTTTCCGTCACTACATTATTTATTTACTGAACATTAGTGACAAACATGATGCACAAAAGCACAGTAGCATTTGAACGGATAACCTATTTGACATGCTGTTATAGCCAGCATCAGGCAGACACTGCTTCTAAAGGCCTGTATGAGCCAGAAATATTTTACTACACCCATAGTGTGTGTAGGAATACAAGGGTTGTATAATTGCGTCTCTAGGAATAAGATATAGAGATTGGATGTGCCTAAAACGTACTCTAAGCACGAAACACATCACTTTTATCAACATACTAGCTTCTAGCTAATTAATAAAGTGCCAAAATATGAGGAAATATTCCTGACACTTTGCAGAATAAATTGTGTCGCTAAAAATATTATTTACGACGCTTAAAGGTTACTTAAGCACTTTAACGGATTACTATCCGACCGAACAACCGGACAATACCCGGAACATAAAAATATTGCCAGAAATATTATTGGTATTTTTCTGAGCCAGTTAGGGTCCTTGATTACCCTAACACCCGCTTTATAACGCATTAAACAACTAACGGGGTTAATCCCTAAAGTTAACCGACTTAACCAAACTAAACACTAACTGAACGATCAGATCCAACCGGGTGACCCCACCCCCCTTTAGGCCGGTTCCATTCTAATGGAACTAGAGGGTACACCTTTTTATTATTTTATTAGTTTCGTGGATATCTAGAGCATGAAACCGATGGACGATGGCACTTGATTTTTCTATATAAACACACACACACTACACAAGATCACACACACTAATCACCAACTCTCTCTCTCTTGCTCTCCTCCCTCTCTCGGCCGTAAACCACCACACCCAACCATCCATCTTCGAGTTCTTGTCTTGCCATTCCAAGTGTACACAAGTGTTGGGGATCACGTACGAGGAAGCTTGAAGCAAACGGAAGTTGGAGGACCACGTGCATTTGCTTTTATCCACGCCATTTTCGCCAAAGATCTTCCCTAGCCCCGAGCTAGAGGTATAACATTTAAAACTTGTTCTTGATCGTATCTAAAGTGGTTAAAAGGATCTTTAACGGTTAAAAGTCGGTAACCCATCTTTTGAATCTAAAAAGTCTACAAAAACTCGAATATTGTTGGTTAAAAGCATATAACGCGTGTAAAAGTCGTAGTATTCGAATATGTTGGTTGTAGAGACCCGATCTACGATGTGGTGGCCCTTATCATCGTTTAACCCGACTTTGTTAAGATCCCGAATCTTGACATACACTTGTTTCTTTTGTACAAGGGTTAAAAGGTGAAACCCCACCACACGGGAAACATGAACTTGTGTAAAAGTGTTTTGACATGAAAAATAGTATTTTAAACGAGCCGATCTACGTATGTACTAGTGGTATATTCGTAGAACCAAGTGTCGAGAAAACCATGTTTTATATAAGTTGGATAACATGTTAACAAGATGATTTTTATAAACTACAAGTGTATGAACACTTGTGAAACGAAAGATCCGACAAAATAACAATTTTTATAAAAATTGTCGGGAAGTTGTAAAGAGTGATTTGTTCCAAAAACGGGGTTTTTACAAGACTAAACTATTTTATACATAGATCCACTAAATATAACGAGATCTGCACAATAGTTTTAGAAAAACTACAAGTTCATGTAATATTGTGATTTTACATACTAGTCTACAAGTTTGAAGTGTTGAAACTTGTGTAATGTGTTGGAAATTGATTGGTTGATTTAAAGAAATTGTTGAAGTGATTTTGTAAAAGAAAATGATACGCTTGAAAGCGTGGCCACCTCCAGTTACAGGGGAAACTCTGGCGAAATTTTTCTAAAAATCTAACACTTAGAATTATTTACAAGTGTTAAACTATTTTGAAATGTTTTCAAAATATATTTCGCCATGACTTTATTTATTAAATAATCGGAGGTGGGATTTTCACAAAAACTAAACGTGATAAATATTTATTCGATAAATATATTTTTCATCACACTGTTTATGATTATTTTGTGAAAATATATAAATATTATTTTTAGAGTAAAAATAATATTTACAAACTTTGTCGAACCCAAAATAATACCAACGCCTTCACGACAAACATATAAGTTACAACGGTAATTACTATTACCACTTAATCGCCAAAACGTAACTTACGCTTTATACGGAAATATTCATGAATGCGGATATTGTCAACGTATTATTTTGGAAAGTATTATGTAAAAAGAAAATATATTATTTTTGAGAAAAATAATTATATTTTGGAATGAGAAATAAAATATATTAAGTGAGACTTAATGTTATAAACACGCATGTATTAATTCCCCCATCCTTGGGAAGGAGATTTTCTACCAAGTATATACACGGAACGGTTGTCTAACCGTTTCCCGAAAATGTAAACTATAAAGCTAAGGCACGGCCATCCGTCTAATAGAATTAGCACATGTAGGTCGTTGTGCAGCAGTTGGATATTTGGATTACTTGGTATTGTGACGCACTCACTGTGAGTTCATGTCCCCCTTTTCTCTTAACTGTTTTCAGTTTTATAAACTGCGGGGGTGAAATACATGTTACAATGATTATGAATATGTTTATACATGGTATGGTTAGCATAAGGAGGTTTGTTACTCAGATCATGTGAGTGGGTAGGCACAACTTGAGGCCATTAATCCTCGTAGTAGGACCGAGGGACAGGAGCGGTAGATCTATCTGGGTGTAGCGAGCCCAGCCCCAGGTCCAGCATAACGGACCTCGGGGTGACTTAGTGCCCGACGCATAAATCCGCTAGGTTTGAGTCATCCCTACTTGCACTTCACACATATCAATGGCCTTGCAAACCATTGGTGATCTCTTTTCTTTTTCCTTATTTGCTACATACCAGGTTTATGATAAAGATAAAGGTTTGTTTACGCACTTTCGCATGAACTCGCTCAACATTATTGTTGATTTTTCAACTTACATGTATTTCAGGAAACTAACGATCTGGCGCGGTATGGCTTGTTTTCCGCTGCATTAGGCCCGAGGTCATCCAGGGTTCGAGGCTTGTGACTCTTTCCTGGACAAGTCACAGTCCTTGAATCATGTTTATGTTAAGTTTGCATTTGTAATGTTTAGACAAGTTATGGTTGTTGGGTGTTAACCCGTTAAGACAATGTTTTACTATTTTACTTTTAATGGATGATCTTGCATATTTTTAATTCATATAGCTTGTTATGATTAAGCTATGGTATTAAGAAGTCACACCAAATTAACCACGCTTCCGCAAAGCCAGGGTGTGACACTGCTTGCTGTTAAAACACAGTGTCAAGAATCCTCCAGCAATCTGCTTGCTGTTAAAACACAGCGTCAAGAAATCTGCTTGCTGTTAAAACACAGTGTCAAGGAAATCTGCTTGCTGTTAAAACACAATGTCAAGAAATCAGCTTGCTGTTAAAACACAGTGTCAAGAATCCTCCAGCAATCTGCTTGCTGTTAAAACACAGTGTTAAGAATCCTCCAGCAATCTGCTTGCTGTTAAAAAACAGCGTCAAGAAATCTGCTTGCTGTTAAAACACAGCGTCAAGAAATCTGCTTGCTGTTAAAACACATTGTCAAGAAACACAACGTCTTGTATGATTTAAATTGAAACTGTCAATTTGATTTAAATGGAATATTTAGTTTCCATAATTTTGTGGTTAGTTAGTTATCCTAATAAAATAATCCATAATTAAAATAATATTCAAATTACACAATTGCCCTTTTAGTTATAATCCTTCAATGCCACATGTCGCGCTCTTATTGCTTCCTAGACTTTCTAGGAAAAACACACTTTCCGCAGGAACCCTACTCTATGTCACACCCCCAAATTCCACCCGCGGATAACACCCGCTTCGAGGGCGTGACTGACCAGGATCCAGCCACTAATTATACTGAATAACTAAATTGATAACAAAAGTAGTACTTACTAACCATACGATTAGCAAGTGTTAAGTTTCGAGTTCAAGTCTTAAGTTCAGAGTAAAATGTAGCGGAAGCATATTTAACAGTTTTAAACATTATTCATAAGGTAAACATGATAAATGCCCAACACACGGGCAGACGACCACTACACATCCCAAGCAGCTGCTCCAGTCACTGGCCACCTGCAAAGCATGCAGTAAGGGGTCAACAATAATGCTGAGTGAGTTCACTAGTTGTCCAGTTTTAATTACCAAAAACTCGTTTCACCAGTTAATTTATCCGTTTATACATGCCATGGGGAGCTACCCCAAAGGTTAGCGACTAAACTGTTTTTCCAATACCGAACACTAGGTAACCGAATGCGTTTCCGCAGGATGCCCCGATGTCAATGTTCTATCATCATTGACGGATGCCTGAGTACATTAGTTCACGACCGATCCCATACCATGGCACGGTGTGAGGCTGGTAAGACCTAAATAGCGCTATCAACTAATAACCCGTTCGCCTGGCACCGGCGACTAATCGGTATTATGTAGTAGGGACTTGAGTGATAGAGTTGCGTTTAGTGCCGTTAGTTGCATTCCGTATAAACAGTAATTAACTAAAAAGGTTTCCCAACACTAGGGAAGATAAAGTAAGTTTGTTCCCAATAACTAGGGAAGGAATGTAGACGGTATCCCCTTTACAAGGGGATAGGGTTGTTTTAGTCTCGTGTCCCAAACCACCGGGACGCATGCTTTTAAGTTGTGAACTCACCTTGGGTTGCTCGGTAAGATACGTTACTTAGTTAAGCTCGTTGGTTACCACGTCCTAGCATGGTTGCCAAGCATGGGTCAAGTCGGGTACAAGTAAACACGTATAGCATGCACGTATACAAACAGTTAACAGGCAGAAATACAAACAGTAACATATATACATGCAGTAGCAGAATCAACATGAAGTCCAGTCAATAGGAGGCCCAACAGTTGAAGCCCAAGACAACAAGACGAACAGTCAAGGCCCAATATGCAAAACAGCCCAGTCGAAACTAAGGTGGTTGCGACTCGCAACCGAGGTTGCGACTCGTAACTGCGGTCTCGGTCCGTCACGTTTTGGTTACGACTCGTAACCGGAGATTGCGACTTAGCAGGTGTGGTTGCGACTCGCAACCAGGTTTGATGCGTGCTGATTGCGACTCGCAACTGGGAGGTTTCGACTGGTCATGCGTGGTTTCGAGTAGCAACCAAAGGTTGCGACTCGCAACCGTGATAACGTGCATGGCAATCCCTTCTAGAACCTGTCATTTTGTACGAACCAATAGAAATGCATTTTCATGAAAATTATGTACCATTTCCACTAAAACATGTTTGTTTGTCTGATCATTAGCCAAAACAGATCAAATATACACATTTCAAAAGTATTTCAAAAGCATTCAAACTGTTCTTCATGTTCATCAAACAATATTCAAACAATATAAACAAGAAATCATGAACTCTCAATAAACCCGAATCAAAACAGGAAGCTTATAAAGCCATGTATCATTTCTTGACAAGGATCATAACACTCATTCTATCATAGAAATCATATTTGTTAACAAACAAATCCTAGGAACATGCAATTCTAACCAACCCCTTAACATATATACTGGATAACCCAAAACTATGACCAACAAAACATCATCGAGTAACCACCTTTCTTAGCATACTTATGAATATACAAGCCTAATACCCATACTAAAACCTCTAATCACATCAACAAGCATAAGACCATAGCAATCACCAACAATCATGAACATAAAAACACTAACCGGTTACTCGGGGTTGAGAGAAAAGGGGTGTCCGGGTGGTCTCTTGGTTCGGCCGATCTTCCTTGTTGATAGCTCACTTGATCCGAGAGATATGGAGGAATGGGGAGATGATTTTGGTTGCTAGAGACTTAGGGTTTTAGGGTTTAGTGAAGAAGATGAGAGGAGAGTGTGAGAAGAGAGTGTGTAAAATGATTAAGGGAGGTGGGGTTGGGTTTATATAATGTTCCGAATGGGCTAGGGGGATTCCGGATTAGGTTCTCGGTTACAAGGCCCAACCGGCCCATTGCTACTGTTCACTCGAGACCGTGGTCTCGAGTCGGGTTCTCGGGTTTGGTTGTGGTTTCGGGTTCCGGTTCACCTCACATACACACCCACCTACATATATCTATATATATATATATACGTACACATAACACGATATAACAAATAATTCATCGTTTTCATTTAATAAAATACGTACACGAAACGTTACATCAAGAAAGTTTCCCGGGAAGGTCCGAAGTGTCACATTATCCCCAAGTTTTTGGAACTTTCGTCCCGAAAGTTAAGGCGGCCACTGTCAAGCTAGTGTAAGTAAAAGCGTTTCAACGGGGTGTCACATCATCCCCCCGTTAGTTTGGAATTTCGTCCCGAAATTCGTTCGTAGCTTCAGTGATGGGATTTTCGTTAGGGAACAGCTGGGGATACTTGTGCTTCATCTGGTCTTCCCGCTCCCAGGTATACTCTGGGCCACGTCGCGAGTTCCAACGAACTCGTACAAGAGGTATCTGGCTACGTTTGAGGATTTTGATCTCTCGATCAGTGATTTCAATCGGTTCCTCAGTAAAGTGTAGCTGTTCGTCAATCGTTAGTTCCTTAAAAGGAATTACAAGTGTTTCATCCGACAAACACTTCTTCAGGTTGGATATGTGGAAAACGTTGTGTACTGCACTCAGTTCTTCAGGCAGGTTTAATCTATAAGCAACCTTACCGATCTTCTCGGTAATTTCGAATGGTCCGATATATCGCGGATTAAGCTTGCCCCGTTTACCAAAGCGAACCACACCCTTCCAGGGTGAGACTTTAAGTAGAACCCGGTCACCGACCTGGAATTCCGATGGTTTCCTACGCTTATCAGCGTAGCCCTTCTGACGGTCACGAGCTGCCGCCATGCGTTGTCTGATCTGGGCAATCTTTTCCGTTGTGTCTACCACCATCTCTGGGCCCGTGATTTGACTGTCACCGATTTCCGCCCAGCAGAGAGGTGACCGGCATTTACGACCGTACAATGCCTCAAAAGGTGCTGCCTGAATACTGGTGTGGTAACTGTTGTTGTAAGAGAACTCTACTAACGGTAGATGCTTCTCCCAGTTCTTGCCAAAGTCGATCACACACGCTCTAAGCATGTCTTCTAGGGTTTGGATGGTACGTTCGGACTGTCCATCCGTTTGCGGGTGATAAGCAGTGCTCATATCCAAACGTGAGCCAAAGCATTTGTGCATAGCTTGCCACAATTCCGAAGTAAATCGAGCGTCTCGGTCTGAAATAATTGAGGTTGGCACTCCGTGCCTCGAAACTACTTCCTTTAAGTAAATCTCCGCCAAGGTAGAAAACTTGTCTGTTTCCTTAATAGCCAGAAAGTGCGCGGACTTGGTCAACCGATCTACTATTACCCAAATAGCATCATTTCCGCGTTGAGATCTAGGTAACCCGGTAACAAAATCCATGGAAATTTGCTCCCATTTCCATTTCGGGATTTCTGGTTGTTGGAGTAGGCCTGCCGGCTTCTGGTATTCTGTCTTGACTCTCGCGCAAGTCAAGCATTTGCTGACGTATGTTGCTATGTGGGCCTTCATACCAGGCCACCAATACGTAGCCTTCAAGTCGTGGTACATCTTGTCCGAACCAGGATGTACTGAGTAGCGGGACTTGTGGGCTTCGTCCATCACGAGTTCACGTAAACCTCCAAAGAGAGGAACCCAGATACGCCCTGTTACATAGTAAGCACCATCTTCTTTCTGTTCTAGTTGCTGTCTCGATCCTCGCAGAGACTCAGCCCTGATGTTTCCCGGCTTCAATGCTTCAACTTGAGCATTTCGAATCTGGGTAGGGAGGTTAGACTGGATGGTAAGTTGTAGTGCTCGCACGCGCTTTGGTACGGTGTCCTTTCGGCTGAGGGCGTCTGCCACGACATTTGCCTTGCCCGGATGGTATTTGATGGCGCATTCGTAGTCATTCAAGAGTTCGACCCATCGACGTTGCCTCATGTTCAATTCCTTTTGCCTAAAGATATACTCGAGACTCCTGTGATCGGTGTAAATGGTGCACTTGGTACCGTACAGGTAATGTCTCCATATCTTAAGAGCAAAAACCACTGCTCCCAGTTCCAAGTCGTGCGTTGTGTAGTTCTTTTCATGCGTCTTGAGTTGTCGAGAGGCGTAGGCAATAACTTTCTTGCGTTGCATTAACACGCAACCGAGCCCATGAATAGACGCATCGCAGTAAACCACAAAGTCGTCAGTACCTTCAGGTAACGAGAGAATAGGAGCGCTACAGAGGTTATCCTTAAGCCTCTGAAAAGCAGATTCCTGTGCTGCATTCCACTTGTAGGCGACGCCTTTCTGAGTAAGAGTCGTGAGGGGTTGGGCAATCTTGGAGAATCCCTGAATGAACCTGCGGTAGTAGCCCGCCAAACCCAAGAATTGACGAACTTCAGTGGGGGTCTTAGGCGTAGGCCAGTTCTTTATCGATTCGATCTTAGCGGGGTCGACGTGAATTCCGTTCTTATTAACTACATGGCCGAGGAAATGGACTTCTCGAAGCCAGAAGTCACATTTAGAGAATTTGGCGTACAGTTGCTCGTTGCGAAGGAGTTCGAGGATAAGGCGTAGGTGCTGTTCATGCTCTTCTTGACTCTTCGAGTAAATCAGAATGTCGTCGATAAACACAATCACGAATTTATCGAGGTAAGGCTTACATACGCGGTTCATAAGATCCATGAACACTGCAGGCGCGTTGGTCATTCCAAAAGGCATGACGAGGAACTCGTAATGACCATAACGAGTCCTGAACGCAGTCTTGGAAATATCTTCATTACGAACTCTCAGCTGATGATAGCCTGATCGCAGGTCAATCTTTGAATAGTAGCTCGATCCTTGCAACTGATCGAACAGGTCGTCGATGCGCGGGAGAGGGTAACGATTCTTGATGGTAACTCTGTTCAACTCACGGTAGTCGATGCACATTCGGAATGTGCCATCCTTCTTCTTGACAAAGAGCACTGGTGCTCCCCAGGGTGATGAACTAGGACGGATAAATCCTTTATCCAATAGTTCCTGTAATTGCGTAGAGAGTTCCTTCAGTTCTGCAGGGGCTAAACGGTACGGTGCACGAGCTATGGGTGCTGCTCCGGGAGCTAGCTCGATCTGAAATTCGACCTGACGGTGAGGAGGGAGTCCAGGTAGTTCCTCAGGAAATACCTCGGGATAATCGCGTACTACAGGAAAATCTTCAATCCTCTTTTCCTTTTCGTGGGTGTTGGTGACGAGTGCTAAGATAGCGGTGTGCCCTTTCTGCAAACACTTCTGGGCTTTTAAAAGTGAGATAATGCCTGTGACTTCTCCACCTTTGTTGCCTTGGATGATGAGGGGTTGACCAGAACGACGAGGTATACGAACTGCTTTCTCTTGACAGAGGATCTCAGCGCGATGTTTGGATAACCAATCCATACCAATGATGACGTCGAAGCTTCCAAGTTTAACGGGGAAAAGATCGATACTAAATGTGTGGCCAGACAATTCTAGGGTGCAGTCGTGGATCACATGTGTGGCCTCGATGTTCTTACCATTAGCTATTTCGACGGTATGCTTAGAACTTAATAATGCAGGCGAGTGCTTAAGTTTCTTACTAATGCGAAGGGATACATAACTGGCATCGGCACCGGAATCAAATAACACAGAAACATAACGATCGTCAAGTAGGAACTTACCCGCCACGACGTAGGGGTCGTTCCTTGCTTCTCCAGCACCAATCACGAAAGCTCTGCCCCTTGCATTCCCAGCATTGTTGTTCTGCTCATTGTTCCCAGCTCCCTGATTGTTGTTGCGATTCTGATTCAGTTCAGGGCAATCCTTTCGCATGTGCCCTGTTGCCCCGCATTTAAAACATGCTCTGTTGTTTCCCTGCTGCTGCTGCTGTTGGGGTTGTTGCTGATTCTGCCTTGCTGGGAACTGACTTCTGCAATCCTTTGCTTCGTGCCCCATCTTGTGGCATCGCTGACACTGACCCTTGTTGCATGCCCCATTGTGGTGCCTGTTACACTTGTTGCACTTAGGGTAGTTTCCCCGGTAGCCACCCTGTTGCTGAGTGCCTTTGTTGTTGTCAGTTTTCCTTTGCTGAGCTGGGGCTTGTGTAGGGTTAGCATCCTTGCCCTGATTTCCATCCCACTTTCGTTTGCCATCACTAGAAGTTCCTTCCGCAGCACTGATCCTTTTGGGCAACCTGCCCTCTTCCACAGCCTGATCAGTGAGTTTGTGAGCAAGTCGAACGATCGGTTGAATGGTAGTGTGGTTGGCTGAAGTTACATGGCTTCGGATTTCTGGAGCCAGTCCCTTGATGTACAGTTCGATCCTTCGGTACATGGGTCGTGACATGTTTGGACAAAGAGCAGCATAGTCGTTGGACAGCTTGGTGTAGGTCTCAATCTCTGACCCAACCATCTTGAGTTCATAGTACTCATTTTCCAGCTTGTGGATGTCATCCCTGTGACAGTACTCTTCCTTGATCATATCCTTGAAATCTTCCCACGCAGTAGCGTTAGCAGTCTCCAAACCAAGCATTTGAATTTGCGCCTTCCACCACGAAAGTGCGCTTCCCTCTAGAGTACCAGTAGCAAACTTCACCCAATTAGCAGGGGGACACTCGCAGACAGCGAAAACAGCTTCGACCTTCTCGATCCAGTGTAGGAGCCCTATGGCACCCTCAGTGCCACTGAATGGAAGAGGCTTGCAATCCATGAAGGCCTTGAAGGTACAAACACGTGGTTGCACAGGTGCAGGCTGACCTGTTGTGAGGAGTGAAGCGAAATAGGTTTAGAAGCGTAAAGACGATGTGGCGGTAGGATCTAAACATCCTAAGGCATCGAGTTTACCTATAGGGTGAGCTGCGAAAGCTGCAGCCACAGTGTTGAGCAGGCTAGTGAACTGAGCCTGGGTCATGTTGATGTTTCCTCGTCCGCGTCCACTCATTGTCTTCATAACCAGAAAACATAGTATGAGTGCGTGATAGCGAGAATAAGATAGAAGAGAGAAGGTGTATCTATCCAATCAGGCAGACTAGTACGTATAGCAAAACGGAAAGCATAAGACAATTAAGCAAGTAACTATGGGTCCGAGCTATGAGGTCAGATAAGTCGAGCCTTGTACTTGGAGTGTAGTGTCGTCACGAGTCACGGGTTATAGTCTGGTTTTTCTCAAAAAGATTTTCCCTTTTTAAAACCAAGTTCACTATAACCAATGGCTCTGATACCAATCTGTCACACCCCCAAATTCCACCCGCGGATAACACCCGCTTCGAGGGCGTGACTGACCAGGATCCAGCCACTAATTATACTGAATAACTAAATTGATAACAAAAGTAGTACTTACTAACCATACGATTAGCAAGTGTTAAGTTTCGAGTTCAAGTCTTAAGTTCAGAGTAAAATGTAGCGGAAGCATATTTAACAGTTTTAAACATTATTCATAAGGTAAACATGATAAATGCCCAACACACGGGCAGACGACCACTACACATCCCAAGCAGCTGCTCCAGTCACTGGCCACCTGCAAAGCATGCAGTAAGGGGTCAACAATAATGCTGAGTGAGTTCACTAGTTGTCCAGTTTTAATTACCAAAAACTCGTTTCACCAGTTAATTTATCCGTTTATACATGCCATGGGGAGCTACCCCAAAGGTTAGCGACTAAACTGTTTTTCCAATACCGAACACTAGGTAACCGAATGCGTTTCCGCAGGATGCCCCGATGTCAATGTTCTATCATCATTGACGGATGCCTGAGTACATTAGTTCACGACCGATCCCATACCATGGCACGGTGTGAGGCTGGTAAGACCTAAATAGCGCTATCAACTAATAACCCGTTCGCCTGGCACCGGCGACTAATCGGTATTATGTAGTAGGGACTTGAGTGATAGAGTTGCGTTTAGTGTCGTTAGTTGCATTCCGTATAAACAGTAATTAACTAAAAAGGTTTCCCAACACTAGGGAAGATAAAGTAAGTTTGTTCCCAATAACTAGGGAAGGAATGTAGACGGTATCCCCTTTACAAGGGGATAGGGTTGTTTTAGTCTCGTGTCCCAAACCACCGGGACGCATGCTTTTAAGTTGTGAACTCACCTTGGGTTGCTCGGTAAGATACGTTACTTAGTTAAGCTCGTTGGTTACCACGTCCTAGCATGGTTGCCAAGCATGGGTCAAGTCGGGTACAAGTAAACACGTATAGCATGCACGTATACAAACAGTTAACAGGCAGAAATACAAACAGTAACATATATACATGCAGTAGCAGAATCAACATGAAGTCCAGTCAATAGGAGGCCCAACAGTTGAAGCCCAAGACAACAAGACGAACAGTCAAGGCCCAATATGCAAAACAGCCCAGTCGAAACTAAGGTGGTTGCGACTCGCAACCGAGGTTGCGACTCGTAACTGCGGTCTCGGTCCGTCACGTTTTGGTTACGACTCGTAACCGGAGATTGCGACTTAGCAGGTGTGGTTGCGACTCGCAACCAGGTTTGATGCGTGCTGATTGCGACTCGCAACTGGGAGGTTTCGACTGGTCATGCGTGGTTTCGAGTAGCAACCAAAGGTTGCGACTCGCAACCGTGATAACGTGCATGGCAATCCCTTCTAGAACTTGTCATTTTGTACGAACCAATAGAAATGCATTTTCATGAAAATTATGTACCATTTCCACTAAAACATGTTTGTTTGTCTGATCATTAGCCAAAACAGATCAAATATACACATTTCAAAAGTATTTCAAAAGCATTCAAACTGTTCTTCATGTTCATCAAACAATATTCAAACAATATAAACAAGAAATCATGAACTCTCAATAAACCCGAATCAAAACAGGAAGCTTATAAAGCCATGTATCATTTCTTGACAAGGATCATAACACTCATTCTATTATAGAAATCATATTTGTTAACAAACAAATCCTAGGAACATGCAATTCTAACCAACCCCTTAACATATATACTGGATAACCCAAAACTATGACCAACAAAACATCATCGAGTAACCACCTTTCTTAGCATACTTATGAATATACAAGCCTAATACCCATACTAAAAGCTCTAATCACATCAACAAGCATAAGACCATAGCAATCACCAACAATCATGAACATAAAAACACTAACCGGTTACTCGGGGTTGAGAGAAAAGGGGTGTCCGGGTGGTCTCTTGGTTCGGCCGATCTTCCTTGTTGATAGCTCACTTGATCCGAGAGATATGGAGGAATGGGGAGATGATTTTGGTTGCTAGAGACTTAGGGTTTTAGGGTTTAGTGAAGAAGATGAGAGGAGAGTGTGAGAAGAGAGTGTGTAAAATGATTAAGGGAGGTGGGGTTGGGTTTATATAATGTTCCGAATGGGCTAGGGGGATTCCGGATTAGGTTCTCGGTTACAAGGCCCAACCGGCCCATTGCTACTGTTCACTCGAGACCGTGGTCTCGAGTCGGGTTCTCGGGTTTGGTTGTGGTTTCGGGTTCCGGTTCACCTCACATACACACCCACCTACATATATCTATATATATATATATACGTACACATAACACGATATAACAAATAATTCATCGTTTTCATTTAATAAAATACGTACACGAAACGTTACATCAAGAAAGTTTCCCGGGAAGGTCCGAAGTGTCACACTCTATATATATATATATAGGAACAAGATCAAGAGAAAATGCCTCAAAGTGTGAGAACAGTGAGAACGATTCTCAGCCACAAGATCTTAGTGATTTGTGTCTGAGATTGATGCGGTGACATTTTTGTAAATAATAGGGGCCTTGGAACTACCAAGAGGGGTAAAATAGGAAGATCCAAACAAAGGTGCACATGCTAATCACATGTCATTTTCCCCCGTCATATTTAAACGACAATAACTTTTTTATATGCGATTATTTTTCAAAAAAAAATTACACCATAAAACTCAGCCTTTTTTATCTTTCCAACGAGTATACTATTGATATACTTTTCGAAAAAAATGAACTTCTGAACTAGGTGTTTTATGGCGTTTTAGACTAGGTATTTTCATGGCGTTTTTCTGAACTATGTGTTTTTATGGCGTTTTACACTAGGTATTTTCATGGCATTTTTCTGAACTAGGTATTTTTATGGCATTTTAACCAGGTATTTTCATGGCGTTTTTTCATAAATAGATGTTTTTATGGCGTTTTAACTAGGTATTTTCATGGCGTTTTCTGAACTGAGTGTGTTATGGAGTTTTTAACTGGATATTTTCATGGCGTTTTTCTGAATTGTATGTTTTTATGGCGTTTTATTTGATCACCCTGTTCATGTGAGTGGGTTTTTTTGACAATATTACCCCTTAGTTTAATTTAGCATTAATGCCACATGCCAACACCCATTCTCACAGTTTTCACCGTTTTCCATAAATCCTGACTCTCTTTCTCTCTCTCTCTCTCTCTCTATATATATATATATATATATATATATATATATATATATATATATAGGGATATGATCATGAGAAAACTAGATATAAATGAGAAAACCAAAAAACTATTAAACACAGGGGTATTTTTGTCGACAAACATATTTACACGCTTTCTGTTCGCCCAATTCATAACCCACAGACACAGTCTCGATTTTCTTTTTTGGAGGTTTCGTGTTCAACAATTATCTAATCTTACATCAATCAATTCCATAATTGCATCAATTACTCATACATATAACGGATCTCATACTGAATTAAAGCTGTTTCGCATCCAAATTCGTGTTTAACAATCGTAGGTAATCGGATTTCATGTTTATTTTATCACATATTGTTCATGATCGGAATTCGGACATGTTTGACTGTTGTTTAATCGATATTGTTGTTAAATCGTTCAGGTATGGCTTCATCCAGCAGTTCTACAAACAATGGTGCAATTATTGTTGACGCATTAATCGGTTCTAACGATGATGACGGACATGAACGCATCGATGAGTCAATTGAAGCTAACAATTCAAGTTATGGCAGTCATAATGTCCGTTCATTACGTCTGTATGACGTTGATCAATTAGGTAATTTATTTATTTATTAAAAAAATGTGTATTACACATGTGTACACGTGTTTGTATTACGATGTGAACTGTATATATATTTAATTGTTAACATGTTTGTATTTTCAATATAATATGTTGTTGTTTTATTGTACGTACGTACGTATGTATGTATGTATGTATGTATGTATGTATGTATGTATGTATGTATGTATGTATGTATGTATGTATGTATGTATGTATGTATGTATGTATGTATGTATGTATGTATGTATGTATGTATGTATGTATGTATGTATGTATGTATGTATGTATGTATGTATGTATGTATGTATGTATGTATGTATGTATGTATGTATGTATGTATGTATGTATGTATGTATGTATGTATGTATGTATGTTATGTGTGTGTGTGTTGTATGTACGTATATGTCCATCTTTTAAATATATTAATATAATGCATACGTGCAATGTTTTTTCTTTTTTTTGGCTGTAATTTTTGTGTTCATGTTGAAGGAGATATAACCAGCCATGTACACATAACAACTGATGGAACAAAGTTTTGAAAACCTTTGGTGTCTCCTGAATATACACCTACTATCGGAATGGTTTTTGACACATGGAGCGACGTTGAGAATATGTACAAGTATTATGCTGAGAGGTCTGGGTTTACTGTACGTTTGGGTGCCATAAAGAAAAATGGAACTGTTGTTACACATAGGTATATGCAATGTACCTGATCCAGTAAACCTAAGCAAACACAACTTGAATTGATGGACCCTAGTGCTTTTAAAGTATCTCGAAGCAGCAGCTACAAAGTTACTGACTGCAGGGCGCGGCTAAAGCTTAAAGCTATCTCAGGCACTACAAAATTTTTCATTTATGGTTTTATTGAAGCTCATAATCATGGATTGGTCAACAAGGACAATCTAGATTTTACCAGAAAGAGGAGGAAACTTAGTTATGACGACCAGAGGTTCATTCAGAAACTAAGCTTGAACAAAATTGGCCCTAATGTCGCGCATAAGATTCGAGCTTCGTTAAAGGGTGGGCATCATAATGTACAAGGAACTGTAGTAGAATTCAAAAATTTCACTAGAGATCTACGGTCTTTTATCGGCAAGAAGGATGCACAAATGGTTGTTGATACGTTAAAAGCCCGTATGATAAATTTGCCAAATTTCTTTTTTGAATGTGTGGTGGTTGGCGGTGAGTTAAGATCATTGTTCTGGGCTGATGACGTATCCAAATGCAATTACGAAGCCTTCGGAGATGTGTTAGGTTTTGATGCAACATATCATACGAATCAGTAAGTTTTATCTCTTTATTATGTTGCATAAATGATACGAACACTGTGGTTACAATCAGTTACACTGTTTTGTTGTATTACATCTATGTAATAATGATTTTATTTTATTAATGAATGTATTACTAATGTTATGTTTGTCATATTACACTAAATTCATTGTTTTATGTTGTTTCGAAGGTATAACATGATATTTGTTCCGTTTACCGGTGTCGATCACCATAAAAAGTGTGTCACCTTTGGTGCTGGGCTATTATACGATGAAACAATTGGTTCTTACACGTGGTTGCTTACCACATTCCTTAAAGCTTATAACAATAAGGAACCAATGTTGGTGTTGACCGATCAGGATGCTGCGATGAAACATGCAGTTTCTGGTGTATTCAATAAGTCTATTCACCGGCTGTGTATGTGGCATATTGTAAGGAAAATTCCTGCAAAGGTATGATATTATTTTTACATACATTCATCTACATACGTGTAATAGTTGTATACTTTCATGTCATTAATTTATGTTTGTGATTTTTTTATATTCAGATTGCAGGTGATGTATTGGAAAATATAGACTTGAGAGCTGCTATACATAAGCTGGTTTGGAATTTGTTTATCACACCTGAAGAATTTGAAGAACGATGGAATTTGCTTATGGAAGGGTTACACTTGAAAAAAAATAATTGGCTGAATGAGATGTATAAGATTAGGGATCAATGGGTTCCGTGCTATTTTAGGGACGTGCACATGTGTTGTGTAATGAAAACCACCTCGAGGTGTGAGAGTTCGAATTCCCTGTTTAAAACAAATTCTAGTGGAACAAACACGCTCGTGCAATTCTTGATGTGTTTCGACACAACAATTGATGGGCAACGGTACACTCAACGCAGATTGGAGTTCGAAAGTAACACAATAGCACCATCAATGGCGAAGAACGTGCCTCTCGAAAGACATGCCTCGGAGTTATATACACATACGCTGTTTTTGGAGGTGCAAAAAGAGATATACAGAGGCATGACATTCTGCTATATTGCTTCAAAAACCCCAGAACTTGATGGGGTAAAAATTTATACCATTGTTCATACTAACAGGCAGTACAAAGATATTAATGAATTTGAGGTAATTTGGCTTCTTATATCGTTCTATTACATATGTACATTATAATTATCAACGTTATGTTTTTTAACATTTGTAACCTATACACAGTGATGCAGGTCAGTTTTGATACATGTGATAGATCGGTTTCATGTTCGTGTATGGGTTATACGCGCCTTGGCTATTTGTGTAGGCATGCCTTTTGCGTGTATAGATACAATCAGGTTGATGAAATTCCTGTTCAGTATCAACCTGGTAGATGGAAACGAGACATATTGCCAAGCAGGGTTTTTAGCATGTCGAACAGGTATTCTGCCGATACAGACGCGGAATCTGTAATCCGGAATGAGATTTTTGATTTGGTCATTGAGTGTACTGATTGTTTAAGGCGTAATATTGGTAAACTTTCTGAGTTGTCTGGTGAAATTAAAGAAATTAGGAACCGTGTGTTTCATGAATTCCCGACCAAACCGGCGTGTAACAAGACATCAGCTGTGATTAGTGACCTTCTCAAACAGCCTGAAGATATGGAAGTCTCGATAAATCCGCCACAAGGCATCCGGAACAAAGGGTGCGGTACCAACCATCGACTCATTGGTCCCGGGGAAAAGGCTGTTGTTAATAGTGCTAAAACTACTAGGCTGTGTGGAAAATGCAAGAAATACGTTAGTGATCATGACTCACGTAATTGTGAAAAAGTTCTGGCTGCCAAAGAAGCCACGGCTGCTGCTGCAAAAGCTGCTAAAGCTGGTAATGTTGCTGTTCCAGAAGATTCATGTCACGTTGGTGTCGTTGATTTGTCTAACGGTGATATATATGTTGGACCATCGTCTCGCATTTGTACTCGGGCCACTAGAAGATCCACCATACGTTCGTCCGACCCGCTTGAAGAGTGATTTGGTTTATACAATATTGAGACTTGTTTTACATAATAAGCAATGTGACTCTTACGTTACACATGTGCTTCGAATAAATTTCATGGGATTATGGATTCTTTTTTCTAGTATTACACATGCATCCTGTTTGTGATGACATGTTTTTTTATGGATTGTGTTACATGTTTAAACTTAAGTTTATGTTACATAAGCATACATGGTGTTACATATTTTGACGTTATATTCAACGTGATATTATACTACATGTATGCATTACTTGTTTTATGGTAATAACGATGTTGACCTTATATTACACGTCTGATGGATTTGTTCACATTCATTTATATGTATGTTTCATATGATATTGCTATTATATTACAAATAAAATCATTCAGAATAATCCAAGCCATGATACGTTCGTTTTTTTAGTTATGTAGTTGTATTTCACGTGTGCTGTATAACGTTATCATAAAGTTGTGATACGTTTTTTCTTTTGTATGATACGTTTTTCTTCTGTATGATATTGTTTGCTAAAACATTACACACGTGAAATGCATACAACTGTCAAAACCGATAAACATTCGTATCCTATATAGATGCTAGAATTTAAACGTGCATAAAGCATAATATGTCTTACACAATCATGTTATACTAATAATATTGTATCAATCATAACATCTACAGATTGTATCAATACGAGATAATAGTCAAAAGCAAAATCGAAATGATAAGATTTTCCATCTATCCTTTGTATGTTGCACCTTCCAGTTCATTCTGTTTGGTCGTGTTCGCTTCATTCTTTGCATCCGCTATAACATTTTCTTTGAACACGTTTGCATCAGAAAGCATGATTCTTGCACAATATTTCATCCTGAGGTTGTTTATCTGACTTTGTTGCATTGATTCCCTGTTGTTGAATCCACATTCAAACGGTTTGTTCTTTCCATGGTACAACTCTATATGCCGCATGGCGAAAATCCCGCAGTCAGTGAAGTTGTCTCTTGTTGCCCAGCCAATCTCTTTCTTTGATAGTGTTACGCTTTATAATGCTTGGGCACTCGGGTGTTGGACACTACGCATGTAAGCACATACGATATGTTTCTGCCAATAATAAAGTGTATGTTAGGTGATATCAACATCCACATTGAAATGGTGCATATGTGTATCACTGTTTAATGTCATTGTCATTATATTTTAATAACTTACAATCTTGTTTGGTGTGCCTTTTGACGCGAAGCTGTTACCGTCTTTCATCGATACCCAAGAAAATTTTGGATGCATGTTATCTATCACTTCAATTGAAGGCTCCCTCAAGTCAAAGCATACTAGGTAATAGTGGTGACTTTCCAGTACAGGAATCACAACTACATCATATGATTTCAGATCAAGTCTGTCGGCGTTACATTCAAGCACTATTAACAGGTTCTTTTTGAATGTTGCTGTCCTTGCCTCCACAGTATGCTTTCTGTTTAGCATCCATCCATTCTGTTTTGTTATTAAAAAATAATAAAAAAATAACACACGTTTCAGTATACTAAATAGTAATGGTAAAATTTTGTTTATCATATAATACTTACAATTGTCGACGTGTAACAAAACAAACGTTTAGGTCCATCCTTATTTTTCAAACCTTCTTGATGATTCAAAACACCCGCCCAACAATCTATAGCACATGTGTACAACTGTTTGCCTCGAATAAGGTGCGCTAACAGAAACGCTCTTGTTTCTAGTCCGTATGTAGTTGTGAAAATATCTTTCCTGTATACATATGTTCACATCAGTTACACATGTGAATCATAATAATAATTTGCAAACTTCATAATGCATAAATGTAATAAAACTTACAAGAACAGTCTATCGACTTCTTCTTTTCTGCTTCTATTTTTGCTGCCTTCAGTTCCTTTTCCATTTGTTTTTGTTCTGCTTTTGCATCTTCTTCTGACATTGCTCTCGTTTTCTTTTTCGTTGCATTCTTTTCTTGAGTTGCTTGTCGTTTTTCTCCATCATTTTTGTCATTGGCGATTGCCAACATACATGACCATATCAGTTGTTCCTCGTCGTTCAGGTTTTCATTGATGTCTACCGGCTGATTAATAGACGCGCTTTGTTGATGCTCAGCAGATTTTAAGTTTATTTCACCCGATATGCACCCAGACTCTTGTGAAGTAATGCCAAGATCAAAGTTTGGCATTGAGGAATCACGTTCTTTCTTCTTTTGCACATGTGCAACTTTGTTCATTTTTTCAATGATTTCCCCAATATTTTCTTCAAAAAACTGTGTCCATCCAGTTTGCGTTACATGTTCATTGATATCAATCACCTCTTTGTATATTGTTTTGTATTTTTGTATGCAGTTTTGTATCTCAGGTACGTCCGGGAAAGCCAAACATGCATCACATAACGCTTTTTCTAATATTTTTTGTCCCTCGTGATGTGATCGAACAGAGCGTCCAGTTTTGTAACATGTCCCAGTTGATATTACATGATAAGTATGTAGCACACGTGTGGAATATATACATATATATATATAATACAGGTTTGGATAAATGTATACAATAACGTACCGTCAAATCAGCTGGATTACTCGTATCATCGTAAAGCATTATCTCGTTCAAATTGTTTTCTGTGACATGTTCAGATGTGTCGTTTTTTGGATAAATGTATTGATCTCTTAACTCGCCCATGCCAAAACCTCCATTTTTCAGTTCGATTCTCTCCCTCTTTCGCAACTTTTCGATTGTCCAAAATTCAAGTGGGCTCATATGTCGATCAACATTTATTGGAGGGAAATTTGTTCGATCAACGTACAACAGCTATTCACATGTGTGACATAAAACAGTTAGAACATATTTATCAGTTGATACATATGTGAATTACACCTGTGAATTACAAATGCACATACATTACAAGTGAATTACAAGCACATTTTTTTATATTACATGTTAACTATAAACACAATACATATCACATGTGTAATACATGTCATATTACACGTGAAATCTGATCAACATGCACATGTGATCATTATAGTGATAACAAACGCAATTTGTGAATTACAATTACACACGTACACACACGTGCGCGTATATAAAACATGTAATACATACCGTTAGGATTGTTAACGCGCCCGTGAAGAAACAAATTTTGTCACACCTTCTCCATGTTTTTTTGCATTTCTTGATCGAATTGACGATGTACGCACACCAATCAACATGTTGTGGTTTATTTCATCCCTCATATGGTGTAGGAAATTAAGATCACACTTTCCTTGGTCTTGATTTTCAACAAATGTGCTCATGAATAATGTCAAAAAATTCAGTTTGAACATTATTCCATCATCATCGCCGTTCTCCTCTATGTTTTTTGATATGGCTGAAGGTGTAACGTAACTTCCCTTGTACATGTTTCTCCATTCCTTTGTAATCCCAACAAAATTTTTCTTGTATTCTAATGTTTCCAGATATATACCATGGTTTCTTATCCCCAGAAGGTTGTGGATTGCATCCCCATCAATCTTAATCTTAACACATCCTGCATTGATCTCCATATTGTCTGTGTCAAGATTGTCAACTACGTAATGGCCCAACCTCCCAGGTATGCCGTCGTTTTGAATTGATAGAAGTTTACCAAAACATAGGCTTCTAACAGCTTCTTTCTGTTTCTCTGTCATACCCTTTATCGTTATACACAGTTGTCTCGGAGATACACGTGTTCGTATTGAACACCAATTACTACCGTTTGTAACCTTCATTTTTTTACCCTTGGGTGTGTTTTTTGCGTCTTTGTGTTCATCGTCAACTGTTTTCGAGCGTATCGACTTTCTCGACCTCAATTTTACGGTAACAGATCCTTCATTTACTGGGTTGTCGTCGTTAGCATCAGTGCATTTGAGCATTTCCTTGTTTTTCTGGCTTTACTATGCACACCTGCAAATCATCAGACGTTATGACGTTACATTAATGGTGCACGTGTGCATTGGATGTACATTCAATCACATGTGTAATATAACATATACAACATATAATCACACGGTAACAGATATAACATACATATATATATATATATAGGGAAACACAAAAGTTAGGGATGAATCAATTGTAGTTTGTTATTCACTGTTAACAGTTTTTTTTCGTCGTTATTCGTGACCAACTAACTGACTAACTATTAAATATAATTACAACTTTAGTCTAGGCGTTTCACAAAATATCCATTTAAGTCCATGTTTTTTTTATTGTTTTAACCCTTTGACCGTATCAATCTGTTTAATATACATGAGTTCATTCACGCACATATACATTTCAGTACAGTTAGGTTATATTATTCGTGTTCACTTGCATTGCACATGTCACATGTCACATTACACTTATGATGCACATGTGCATTACATCCATATTGTGGTGCATGTGTTCACTAAAAATTGCATTTAACTCACATGTAAATACAGTACAATACATTTACATAACAGTTTGGTATATATATCATTATCATATACCACACTCGTGGTGCACGTGTGCAATACATATACACTTAATGACGTGTATTTGCGTATTAATTACATACCTGTAACAGTATCGTCAACTGTTTTCGAGCGTATCAACTTCATCGACCTCAATTTTACGGTAACTGATCCTTCGTTTAATGGGTTGTTATTGTTAGCATCAGGTGCATTTGAGCATTTCGTTGTCTTTTTGGCTTTAATATGCACACCTGCAAAACATCAGACGTTATGACATTACATTAATGGTGCACATGTGCATTGGATGCACATTCAATCACCTTCAATCACATGTGTAATATAACACATACAACATATAATCACACGGTAACAGATAGAACATACATATATATACATACATATGGGAACATAAACGTTAGGGATGAATCCACTGTAGTTTGTTATTCACTGTTAATAGTTTTTTTTTGGCAGTTATTCGTGACCAACTAACTGGCTAACTATTAACTACAATTACAACTTTAGGCCAGGCGTTTCACAAAATATACATTTAAGTCCATGTTTTTTTTATTGTTTTAACCTTCTGACCGTATCAATGTGTTTAACATATATGAGTTTATTCGCGCATATACACGTTTCAGTACAGTTATATGTTATATTATTGGTGTTCACTTGCGTTGCACATATCACATTACATTTTTGATGCACATGTGCATTACATTCATATTCAGTAGCATACGTGTAATACAATACGTAGAACACATAATCACATGTTAACGCTTAACAACTATAATTGTGGGCACATGTGCAATATATATACAATGAATGACATGTATTTGCCTACTAATTACATACCTGTAACAGTATCGGCTGTGTCAGGTGCTTTCTGCCTTTTCCTTTTATTTGCTAATGGATGATTCGTGTTGTTGGCTGTTTATAAAAAAATAAATAAATAAATAAATGAATTACACGATGTATATGTGTATATGAATGTGTTTGTGCGTTAGAGCTGTATGTAATGCTTCCAAGTGAACGTGTGTATTTCTTTTTTATTGTTACGTATCATAACTTACCAAATTCCTCGTCGTTCACAACGTTACTTTTGGTGTCTCGAGCTTTATCCTTGTTGTTTACAGCTTCGTTTTCTTTGTTATTGCTTTCATCATTGATAATGTTGTGCATGTCCTTAATTTCGCTGTTTTGAACATCATCTTTTTTCTTGTTGTTAGATTTAACCACGAATCTGACTTTCTTGCGAACTGTGATGTTGTTTGTCATATTAAAAAAATAATAATAATAATAAATAAATAATAAAACTTAAAGAGTAACCATAATTATTGAGTAAACGGATGAACAAATAAATAAATGAATATTGATGGCAGTAATGTTAAGAATATAATATTAATGTTTTTTTTAGTAATACCTGGTTTTGCCTGGTTGGTTTCAATATTGCCGGTACTTTCATCATTGTTGAGGTTCGCCATCATTTCTTTTTTTTTTCTTTTATCGCATCAGCTGCTAAATGGAACATATCATGAATATAACATATGTGTAATATAACATAATTATATGTGTGACCATAATACACAAGTGGTGGATACGATTCATAATTATAACTCATATAATCATCGTATATCAATAACATATTTATCATTTATATTACACATGGCCATCATATCATACGAATATATGTGTATATATATATTTCATTTGTATTGCACACGTGAACCGTATACACAAGTATAACAAATGAAAGACACATTACACATATCCGAAATATCATTTAACATTGTATTGCACATGTGAACCTTACAAATGAGTATCACACATGTGATACATATTACACACATCCGAAATTTAATTTAACATTATACTGCACATGTGAACTGTACACACGAGTACCACACATGTGTGACACATTACACACATCGTAAATATCATTTAATATTATATTGCTCGTGTGAACCATATACACGAGTATAATACATGTGTGACACATTACACGCATCCTAACTATCATTCAACATTATATTGCACATGTGAACTGTATACACGGGTATCACATATGTGATACACGTTACACGCATCCTAAATATCATTCAACAGTGTACTACACATGTGAACCATATACACGAGTATTACACATGTGATACACATTACATGCATCGTAACTATCATTTATCATCATATTTGCACATGTGAACCATATGCATGAGTATCATACATGTGTGACACGTTATGTGCATCCTAACTATCAGTCAACCTTATATTTGCACATGTGAACAGTAAACACGAGTATCACATATGTGATACACGTTACACGCGTCCTAAATATCATTCAACAGTGTACTATACATGTGAACCGTATACACGAGTATTACACATGTGAGACACATTACACGCATCGTAACTATCATTTAACATCATATTTGCACATGTGAACCATATACATGAGTATCATACATGTGTCACGCGTTATGCGCATCCTAACTATCAGTCAACCTTATATTTGCACATGTGAACAGTAAACACGAGTATCACATATGTGATACACGTTACACGCGTCCTAAATATCATTCAACAGTGTACTACACACGTGAAGCGTATACACGAGTATTACACATGTGAGACACATTACACGCATCGTAACTATCATTTAATATCATATTTGCACATGTGAACCATATACATGAGTATCATACATGTGTGACGCGTTATGCGCATCCTAACTACCAGTCAACCTTATATTTGCACTTGTGAACAGTAAACACGAGTATCACATATGTCATACACGTTACACGCGTCCTAAATATCATTCAACAGTGTACTACACATGTGAATCGTATACACGAGTATTACACATGTGAGACGCATTACACGCATCGTAACTGTCATTTAACATTATATTTGCACATGTGAACCATATACATGAGTATCATACATGTGTGACGCGTTATGCGCATCCTAACTATCAGTCAACCTTATATTTGCACATGTGAACAGTAAACACGAGTATCACATATGTGATACACGTTACACGCATCCTAAATATCATTCAACAGTGTACTACACATGTGAACCGTATACACGATTATCACACATATGATACACATTTCACTCATCCTACCTATCATTCAACATTGTAGTCATGAATCTCACACATATATCACATGTTTGGGCGATTATATGTGTCTAAATCAGTGTCAGTATATTACATACAACAAACGTCAATTATCATCCACAATTAACGACTTAAACATGAAATGTGTGACGATTTTATCAATTTTGTATATATTAACAGTGATCGGTGCCAATAGTTATAGTCGATGTGTTGTGTGAGTGATACATCAAAATGTGTGATAATTTTTAGGCAAATTAATGTGATAGGAGTTCATACCTGGTAGATCTTCGTTATTTTTTGCCGATTTGATGGATCGATTGTGCATCGATCTCCGTTTGTATGAAACCCTAGGATGTCGCCGAGAGAGATGGAGAGTTCCTTTTTTTTCTCAGGTCTGAACGAATGTTGGTGAGGATAGGCGGTCCAATTTTTTTTACTTGTATATTTCCCAAACTACCCTCCTGTGTATAGATTAGAGTTAAATGTCCGTGATTTATAAACTGACTTATATCAGCTGTTGATCTTGTTTGATCAATGGTTGCTTTTTAGTTTATTAGTTTTCTTATTAAAACTAGATTTCTCATGATCCATCCCCTATATATATATATATATATATATATATATATATATATAGGGTCAGGATTCAGAGAGAGAAAACGAGGGAAAGTGTGAGAACGGTGAGAACGATTATGGATTGTCAGATTAAAACAATCTATGGACTAGATGGCACGGTGGTGTTTTCGTAAATAACAAAAACTTTTTAAAGTGGGCGTGCTTCCATAAGGGAAAAAAGGTAAATGTTCATATACAAAACACATCAAAGGGTGACCGAAACATATATACTTCCCAAAGAAATATCCCCAAAAACCAAAATAAAACGCGAAAACCCTAGAAAACGCGAAACAACAAAAACTATGGCGTCGAAAGATCAAACTAGATCCAGAGGCAAAAAACATAGTGAGTTAACTTCGATTTACATTGTGCTAGTTTATGCTGCTTTTGGCGTTCTAATTTTAACAATAAATTTGCAGTTCTACGAGTGTGGAGGGGGAAGGGTCATCTGCTCCAAAACACCAAAAACCCAACGAGTAACGAATGAAGATAACAAGAGGACATGGTACAGATTGTTACTTTTCGTGATGTTGTAAATACACTTTGATACTTTGTTGCCAAAACGCCAAAATTTGCATCGTTTGTTTAACAATTTTAAAATGTATGAGAACAGAATTTTACATATATGTAATTATCTTATTGAAAAAACATATATCATTCGTGTGTTACTAAACGCCAAAACATGTATTGTTTGATCACTTTGTTACTAAACGCCAAAACATGTATGGTTTGTGTTATAAACGCAATGTATCATCTGTCATTGTCTTATTCAATACGGGTCGTATAACCTTATGCTGGCACAACCTTTGTCAGTTCATTTTATTCTATACGGGCCGTATAACCTTATACGACCCGTATACACCATGTTAGAATAAGATTTTACCATGTGAAATTATTAGGACCCAAAGTAAATCCAGACTAAAATCACTTTTTACCACAATCACATACCACCACCACAAAACCTCCACGGTCTCCAACTGCAACTACAACCACCACTACCGTCACCGTCTCCGTCACACACTCGCTCTCACCTCTGCCTCTCCCTCTCTCTCTCTTTTTCTGTCTCTCTCTCTCTCTTCCAACCACTCTCTCTTTCTCTCTTTGAAGCCACCGGTCACTCCTAACGACCTCCTGTCTTCTTCATCAGAACCACCGCGGTGGCGAAGATCCAAAATCTGTCTGCCAACCAATCATGAGATCTGGCTGCATTCCAGTCGCTGGCGATAAGTACAGTTCCGGTCACATGCAGTGACAGATATATAGTTCCAACATGTAATCTGATCACCACCGGAGTTGTAACGCCTCGTATTTCCGAATTTCCATGTCTTTAGAAAATTCGTATTCGCTTTCTATTTAAATATCCGCAGTCGAAATCGAAAAAAAAGGGACTTAAAACAACGAATACCGACACTATTTTTACATATTTATAAATCTAAGATTTTATTTTACGGCACATTATGAAGTTCGGGTTTGAAAGGGGGTTCGTAGAAGTTGGTGGGCCACTTAAAACACGAGATTGGGCTTGTGGGCCTTGGGCCCAAGCCCAAGCCCACTTGAAATAAACCCTATGTATATAAAGAAGTGAAACCCTAGTAGTGTCACTTTAATCGGCCGCTCACAATTGTCATCCCTCCCAAATCCATTTCACTGAAATTTGAAGAGCATACACATGAACCCCAACATCTCTAAATCAAACCTACACACACATGAAGACCCTTTCAACTCTCAAAGTCTATACCATAGGACCAATAACCATTTCTCCCCCCTTTCAATTCAAACTGGCAGACCACAAGGTAGCCCTGATGACCGACGGCCGGACAACCAGCGACACCAACGTCGACACCGGCCGACGTTCCACCCGCAACTCCCCTCTTCTCTGATTCCTCTAAACCGGCGACAGAATGAAGGAGGCGCCGCTGCGCACAACGGCAGTGGTGGTGACTCGGAACGACGACAAACCCCCCCCCCTCGTACTCTCGTTTTTCTAGCATATGACAGCAGCGAAGGCTTTTGCGGCGGCGATAGGAATGCTCGACGACAAAAGTGGTTGCCGGAGCCATGGCAGCTCCGTTTTGGGTTGGTTCAAGCTTCATTTCAAGTCTCGAAGTTCAGTCAGATATCAGGTTCAGGTCCGGGTTAGGCGGCTCAGTTAGATGGCGAACCAGGTTCAGTGGCGACGCCGGTGGCCGTCTTGTTCCGGTTCAGGTTCGAGTTTATGTTCGGATAACCGTTTTGTTCGTTCTCTTGGATTTTCTCCACCTTTACTCGTGCATTATTTCAAGGAATTCTTATACGCAACCAATGTGAGCATACTCGATCCCTTTTTACGCTTTATTACCTTTGGGATGCAATACATGTACTTTGAATCAAATGCACAAACATACTAGAATTTTTGTACAAATAATCTTTATATATGCTCATACGTGTTATACTTGCAATCATACGTGTTGTACTTGCATTCATACGTGTTTAAATTCATATGTTCATACTTAGTCATTGCCATGAAAAATCTTTTTAAAACATTTTTATACTTATACTCAAATTTGTATGCTCTCCAATACCATTTGTATTGATCTATGCTTTAACATGTATTGTGTCACACCCTGGCTTTGCGGAAGCGTGGTTAATTTGGTGTGACTTCTTAATACCATAGCTTAATCATAACAAGGCTATATGATAATAAAAGCATGCAAGATCATCCATTGATTTAAGTTTCAAAATAAAAGTACCACGACATTGTTTTTAAAGTACCGACACATGCAACAGAAATTACAACCTAATAACATAAAAACATTGTTCAGAACTCAGAACCACAAACATAAGCAGACGTAGTTTAAGAGCGGTGGCTCGTCCAGGCAAGAACCACGATCCCTAAACTTGGATGACCTTATTTCTATTACGCAGCGTGAAAACGTATCATATCATGCCAGATCCTTAATTACCTGAAATACATGTAAGTTGGAAAAATCAACAAAATTGTTGAGCAAGTTCATGTGTAGTGAGTAAGTAAAACCTTTGTCAGTATAAATTCCTGGTATGTAGCAAATAAGGAAAAAGAGATCACCAATGGTTTGCAAGGCCATTGATATGTGTGAAGTGCAAGTAGTAAGACTCAAACCTAGCAGATTTCGCGATGGGTACACAGTCACCACCTGTTCCATTAGGCGGGCTCAGGGGTTGGGCTCGCTACACCCAGATAGATCTACCGCTACTGTCCCTCGGTCCTACCCTGAGGATTAATGGCCTCAAGTTTCTACCTACCCACTCACATGATCTAAGTAGTAAACCTCCTTACGCTAACCATACCATGTATAAAGTACTTGTAATCATAGTAACATGTATTTCACCCCCGCAGTTTAGAAAACTGAAAACAGTTATGAGAAAAGGGGGACATGAACTCACAGTGGTGCGTCTCTACCAAGTATATCTTCTGATCAAGCAGCTGTGCGACGACCTACACGTACTAACTCTATTAGACGGACGGCCGTGCCTTAGCTTCATGGTTTAAGTTTTTGGGAAATAGTTAGACAACTATTTCGTGTTTACATTTAGTAAATACTTGGTAATTATTTTCCTTCCCAAGGATGGGGGATTTAATACATGTGCGTTTGTGAAATTCGAAATATATTACTAAGTCTCACTTAAAATATATTTTATTCCTAACTCCAAAATATAAGTATTTTTCTCAAAAATATTATATTTTTATTTCACAAAAATTTCCCAAAATAATACCTTGATAAAAATACGCTTTCATAAATATTTTCTTAAAATGCGTAAGTTACGTTTTAACGATCGAGTGGTAATAATAATGACCGGTGTAACTTATATATTTATCATAGAAGCGTTCGTCTTATTTTGGAGTCGTTAACACGGTAGTGTTATTTTTACCCTAAAAATAATATTAGTATCTTCACAAAATAATCATAAACACATAACAAGTGTCGTTATGAAAAACATATACTAAATATATATATTTACCAAGTTTTATTTTTGTGAAATCCCACCTCCGATATTTTGTAAATAAAGACGTGGCGAAACTTATATGTGAAAACAAGTTAAAAACACATTTCTAACACTTGTAATGAAAATATTTCTAAGTGTTAGGTTTTTGGAAAAATTTCGCCAGAGTTTCCCCTGTAACTAGAGGTGGCCACGCTTTCAAGCGTATCATTTTCTTTTATAATTCAAATCAACAACTTTCTCATTTAACCAAAACAATATCCAAAGCATCAAACTAGTAAATAAATATGTAAATCGTATAAATTTCATGAACTTGCGTTTTATCCAAGAATATAAAGTAAATCCCATTACTTTTAGTGGATCTTTATATAAATCAATCCGGTTTCATAAAAGGCTCGCTTTTAAAGAAATTCCATCTTTACAACTTCTTGTCAACTTTTACAAAAATAGTTATTTTGTCGAAACTTTGTGTTACACAAGTGTTTACACCCTTGTGTGTTTAAAAATCATCCTTGTTAGTGTAAGATCCGGTTTTAGAAAATAAGATTTCTTTGACACTCGGTCCTTTGAAAATACCGCTTGTAGATTCGTAGATCTACCAGTTTTAAACACTCTTTCATAAGTAAAATCGTTTTTACACAAGTTCAAGCTCTATGTCATGATCCATGATCATGACCAATCCGGGTTAAACGATGATCCGAGCTACCACAACATAGATCGGCCTCAAATAACTACACAAAACCAATACTACAAGATTTACACATCATTCAAGCTTTTAACCATCATTACTTGCATTTTTAGTAGACTTTTATACTTCATCTTGTAAGATTACGAGTTTTAACCGTTACATATCATTTTAACCATCTTAAAATAGTTCGAGAAGGTGATTCAAGCAACTTACTACTAGCTCGAGGCTAGGGAAGAATCTAGATGCAAAATGAGTGGATAAAAGCAATAAGGTGTGGTCCTTCGCCTTCCGAATGCACCAAGCCTCCTCGTATACGATCCTTAACACTTGAATGATCTTGGGATGGCTTGAACAAAACTCGAAAATTTGATGGGTGGTGAAGGGGGGTTCGGCCGAGAGTTATTTAGAGAGAGAGAGAGAGTTGTTTTGTTGAGTTTGAGAGTGGAAAGAATGATAGTCCAAGTCTTGATCTTATAGGCTAATCATATGTTTATTATCCAAGGGTTTAAGTGCTAGCTTGATATAGAACATGGAGATTAAAATAATCAAGTGAAGGACAATGTGTGTCCCCCCTCTTGGGGACGGTTTGGTTGGGGGGGGGGGTAGCTAGTTCAAATCCAACCATTAGTTAGATATTAGTTAGGTTAAGTTAAGTTAGTTTAGGGATTAACCCGGTTACTAGTGCGTTGTGCATTACAGTGGGTGTTAGGGTATTCAGGGACCCTAACTGGCTCAGAAAAAAAATAAATAATGTTAATGGCAATATTTTTGTGTTCCGGGTAAAGTCCGGTTGTTCGGTTGGATAGTAATCCGTTAAAGCGCTTAACAAAGCTTTAAAGTGTCGTTATTATCAATTTTAGTGACATAACTTATTCCTGACGCTTTGGAAAGTGTCTTGTAATATCTTTCTCATGTTTTGGCACTTTATTAGTTAGCCAAAAGCTGAATTGTTAATTAAAGTGCTGAATTTTGTACTTAGAGTTCGTTTTAGGCACATCCTGTCACTTTAACTTATTCCTAGAGACGCAGTTCTACAACCCTTGTATCTCTACACTCTCTACTAGTGTAGTAAAATATTTCTGGCTCATAAAGGCCTTAGAGGCAGTATCTGCCTGGTGCTAGTTATGACAGCACATTCAATAGGTTATTCGTTCACTGTGCTACTGTGCTTTTGGTGCATCAAGGTTGTCACTAAGGTGCTGTAAGCAAAACATGGAGTGACAGCAAGTAAAGTATGATGTAAATAAGTACATGTATCGGCATTATAGTAGCAGTTTATCCATAACTTCAAGCAAGCACAGTAATTAAGCAATAATCAATTATTAATTAAGTCGTGCGGAAACCTGGTTTAGTGAGGGTTGTCACATTCTCCCCCCGTTAAAGAAATTTCGTCCTCGAAATTTGTACTACCTTAACTCGTCTTGGTCACGTCACGCAAGTATAACATCGAGGTAGATAGTCATCAAACCGCATCAAAGCTTACTCACACTTGGTGGTTCCAAGAATATTTAACAATCCGCACCCTAGGGTTAAGAAGGTGGGTGCTCATAGCAGTTGATGAAAGAAGTACAAAATGTGTTTTACGTATAGCCTAATAAGATCCTCAATGTCCGGTCGCAGTATCCCAGCGAGTTTTCACGAAACATAGCACCCTCTATATAAATTCAGAAATTTTCAACTCAAATGAAATGGTAAAGTGATCTGTCAACTCCCAAGTAGACGAGTGGCAAGGTTCAGTGCGTTGAATATTTTGATCGGCGAGAATACACCGAATGAATACAAACGAATCTGGTGTATTCTTGCTTTGATTTGTAGTTGCATCAGGAATATGTAAATGACAAGTCAACAAAAGTTTATGTATTTTGCGTGGAACGGTTGTCCATGATTAGCATAAGCTACAAGTTTGTAATGACACCACCAGGTGTCGCAATGACATAATTTCATAATAGTGGTGAATGAACAAGTTCACCGTGTTTGAGATCAGATGAAGGTGTACCGAAACAATCTGAAGATTTGACTTATGCCAGGTTACAGAGTTTCCAATTAAATATGGAATATCAAAGAACCACTGTTTCCAATCGAAGATGAAATGTAATAAGCATCGCAAGGCATTTGATTGGCAACGAAGGAATCGTTAGGAGGTACATTGTGCTTATGGAATGAATATATGTACCATTGTCTTAACAGACAATTGTGTTGAGACCGCTTTGTTTGTGAAGATCGCAAATGGATTGTTAACAACTAAATAGGGAATTGAATTCGTATAGAAGTGAGTAACCAAATTAGCGCAAGCTTCAATTTTGCGAAAATATCACCGCAAGGTATCGAAATAGATCAAACGTTTTAGTGGAGTCGTAGACCGACCAAATCTACTACGACTCGAAACAAAAGAACTTTGCCAGAGTATTAGAATATGATGCTCTCAATACATCATATGGCGCCTTAAATCAAATATGTGAACTGGATAAGCTCAAGCAATTGAACTTAGTTTCAACGTAACTCGACAATAAACGTATGTATCAACAAGGGAATCCTGGCAGGGTAGTAAACATGTAACTTGAAAGAAAACGGTTTCAAGAACATGTGTTGACTTGATAACAAAAGAGTCAACAATGACAAGAATGTAGATCATTCGAATCACAAACCAGTGTTTAGATTTAGCAACGTAATATCGGAGCTTTAATGAAACGTTTATTCGAAATGGAACCGCATGCGTAGCAAAAGGTGCATGTGTAGCAAATAAGTTTTCAAGAAAATGGAGCAATGTGTGTTTGCTATATTGAAGAAACGACCAAGTATTCGAAACAAACATGTGTTCGCTCTCAGCGAAGGAAATCAACGTGATGCAACTACTTTGAGGGGAGTAGAAATGCAATATCTACTCGTTAGAAGTAAGAGTGAAGACTTCAACGGAAGCAAATTTAAGTACTTTCGATTTTGAAATGACAAGTTTGTCAAGTTGATGACGTTTGATTGAGTTGACAGATATGGTTCCTAGATGTAAGGCCTCTAGTTTCTCTGGATTCCGCGCCTCGTGTAGATCCAACTTATACATTGTGTAGGAAGCAGCATTTTGTTTATGTCTAAGCACAATCATTGTCCCACAATTTCATCCTGGTATATTTCCTGAATTCCTCCACTGACGATGTTCGATCGTCGATCAGTCGTGTAGTAGTAGTTGGATCATCATAGTCAGTTGTGTAAGAAGTTCATTAGTCCTCAGCAAAAACCACCGACTCTTGTATGTTAGCCCGTTCGGCTCCTGGTCATTTGGAAGTCATTCGTCCTTTCTTTTGGCGAGCAGAACTGAGGTTATCCAAAACAAAAGTTTTGGTCTGTTATCTTCCTTCTCTATCATCCACTGAGGTTGCACTGTCAATCCTTGCATTTCCGAAGGTGTAAGTCGTTGAGGGGTATTGACCGCAGGTGCGAAGTCGGGAATTCATCTGATGCGAACGGGATTAGCCGCAGGAGAGAACATTTTGGCAAATCCTCGGGGAAGACCTTAGGGCATTTCCTTGTAATAAGAAGATCTTCGTGCTTAGTTCTTCGGCTCCTCCTGTCCCCGTCATGGCCTAGATACAACATATTCCTTACGCAACATCCTCCATTCCTTCAAGCAATTTGTAGTCTGTAGAGGCGTATCTTTCCTCATGAGTCATAATTGCTTCGTCGTTCGTCTCCAGGATGCGGATAACGATTCTCCGCTTGGTTGCTCGACCGCGGGTTCATCCTAGTTACTACGTCGAGGTCGTTTATTAACCAGCCTCATTAAGAGTGGGTCGTCTAACTTACTCTTTACTAAACTAAGAGATTCCCAAATTCATGAGATGCGAGGCTATGGTCGGCACTGTTATCAAATAACGTGAATGCAAAATTTTGGGGTTGATAAAGAACGTACCAGCGACCATATCTGGATCCTGGCATGCTTCACTAGCTCCGGTGTTGGATGCTCCTTCATGGTCTTGGTTAATCTCCCTTGGGCAATCCTTCCCAAGGTGTCCCTTACCATCACAGTTACAACCTTCCTTTCCTCTTTTCGTCTCCTGCCAACATGTTTCCCTGTCGTGTCCCCTTTTACCACAGTTGTCACACTTCCTATTACTGCATTTCCCGTTATGATGGCGCTGGCATACTTCACATTTAGGTAGATTACCCAGGTACATCTTTCCCTTTTTGGCCTTATTCTTTTCATTTGCCTGATCACCTCCCTGAAGTTCACCGAGCTTTCTTTTGTTCTTCCCAGATGTCTCCACTGGTGTTTCCTTCTTCTCGTCCGGGATCGAAAGTTTTACCAGCCTAAGTGCTTCCTTAGTGAGCTCCAGTCCAATCACATGGGCAACCACGGGTGATGGTGGCGTTGATACCATCATTAAGCTCAAGGCTTGAGGTGTCAGTTCCCAAATGGATTGCTCCATTCTCTTCAACTCGGGTTCCACTAGGTACGGAATGACTCGCGACAAATCGTAAAGCCTTTTCACGTGCTTCACCACATCTGGACCTTCCTTCTGTAGCTCCCAGAATTCTAGTTCCAGCCCTTGGATATCCTTCTGAGAACAGTACTCCTTCCGCATTATTTCTTTCAGCTCGCTCCATGACATCGCATATGCTACCGCCTCGCCTAAATCTCGAACCTTACGGTCCCACCATAATAGAGCTCTATCTTGTAGCAATCCGGATACGTACGGGACTTGCTGCTCTGGCATGCAACCACTCATTCGCACAACGGCATCCACATTCTCAGCCCATTTTACAAATGCTATGGCACCTCCCGTGCCACCGAAATTCAGAGGGTTGCATTCTAGGAAATACTGGTAGGTACAACCATTAGGTAGGTTTCTCCCTGAGGCACCTTTGCCATGTTTGTAGCGAAGAACCTCGTGCCGAGCTCTGACTCGAGAGGCGTGCGCTAACCATTCTGCCTCAGTTAGTCGGGTGATCTCTTGATGCGACATCTTCTAGGAAGAAGTTCATGTTAGTTAGGTCTCTTCTATTCAGGGAACGTAAATAGTCGTTCGGAACACATGTATCACACATGTTTAAGTCATCATATTACACATCACGCAATTCATCAAGCAAGTAATTGGAATCATGTTTACCGAAAGTATATCAAACAAACACGTGTTTCTCAGTCATAGCACATTCCCGTTACATTGGTATCACGTCTTATGATTAGGTTTTCATTATACGGGTAAGCACATTGCACCAAAATCATAACGTTCGTACGTAATTTGAGGGTTTCGTTTAATGAAAGTATAGCAAGTAAACATGTAGTATTAAAATTTTAGTACGCATATAAGCGTTACTGGTCGCATTTAGCAATGACATGGCGACTGTGCTTTCGTTGGTTATTGGCCACAGTGTTTTGGGTGCATGCTTTATGACAATTGGTCCCCATCGTTTTCCGTCTACAACTTCATTGTCTTACAAAATGTATTACATTACCAGGGTCACCGGGTCTCCCTACCCTTGCCCAACAAGTATATCCGCATGTCTAAATTACGTAGTCAGACGTAGTCTTCACAAATCTCCACAATCTTGGGGTCTCTACCCAATCGTAACGCAATCTGCGTTATCTAGACACCGATATTTCTGGTGACTAAGGTGGGGGAGGGAAGAGAAGTAAACTGTCGACATGCTTGAATTCCTTTGCGAGCTTGTATATTCCTCGAAGTAGTCAACTGATTTGCCGCTTAATTGTAAAAGGAATGATCATCAAAGATCCTAGTGATGGTGGAATATCAGAGGTCAAGGGCATAAAAGGGATCCTGATGTACGTGGCGGATCAAGGCATGCTGGTGGAGGACGTGTTATTTTACTTAAAGTTTTCAGACAATATGCTGTCTTGTGATGTAGACACTTAACTCATGTTTTTGGTTATGTAATGTTTTGCATTTGACATTGCCCTTTGTGGTGTCAGCTCAAGCTTCAACGTTCCACGACTCATATCCTCAACTGCAGTTGATGTTACAGGAGCAACTAATCCTGTGTGTTTTCTTCATAATGCGAGAAATGGTAAGGGTTTATAGTTAGCATAGTACGTTTATAGGGACCACCGAATCGGCTTATCAAGCGTTGTAGGGGTGAGTGTAGCAAGCGGTGCGGCCTGGAGCATCTCTACGAGGCGCGGGTATATCCTGACAGGAAATGTTAGGCATGGCGCAACGGGCGTCGATCTTCACAAGGGGAAACGAACCTCTTCACAAATGAGGGGGGGCTGCCTGATGCAGGTAGTTATAAGGGGTGCAATGTCTGGTAGTCTAAAAAGAAACAGGATCGTGATCACGTAAAGGTGTAGGTTCAGCGGGCGCAACATCAAACTGACCCAAAGGGTGTAGTAGCTGGCTTGGGTGCAGGCTCCGGGCCATGTGACGGTGTGGCGAGCATCAGTGGTGAGTGTGGGAACAAAAAGTGCATCCATAGGAACTGAAACAGGGGCTGAAACCGGAGTCACATGAAACTCGAAAGGTGGGTACCCATTGTCATCGACTATCCACCCACTTCGGGTGTGCGCGTATCGAGGATCAACTTGGGTCGTAAGAGGCGCATGATTGAACTGTACAGGCACAGGGTCGGGAAAAGGGGCAATAATAGGATCAGCAGGAATGTCAGCAATGTGAGGGGCATCAACATGGGCATCAACAGCATGCTCATCCTCCAACAGTGGAGCAACAATAGGATGATCATCGATAGTTACATCATTAATCGAGGATCAGCAGCGGGTACGTCAACATGAATAGGGTCATGCTCAAATACGGGGTCTGGAGCAACCACTGGCTTGGGGGCTACGGCAGGCTCGGGGTCATCAAACGCCATTTTAAATCAAATGCATGGTCAATGGAACCAACTGGACCGACTGGGCCAACCGGGTCCTCCATAGGCTGATCTAGTGGTATAAACTCGATCTCCTGGTCGAATTCTGGGGAAAAGACAGGATCGGAATCCTCCTCAACATCGTGGTCGAAAGCAAAGCTAGGAACAGGGGCAATAGAGGATGCTTTATCTGGGTCTGAACCGTGAGAAAAGTGCTGCGCACTCTGAGTGTGTGAAGGTGCGGAGGCCACAGACTCGAAAGAGTCTGGGACCGGTGAGTGAGCAGGTGACTCCTCAGCGGGAGCATCTGCGAGCAACAAAAGATCACCAGCAGCTAGAAGGGCCTCTCCCTGAACATCATCCTTTAGGGCTCGTCATCAAACAGATCGACGTCGTCATCAGCGTCGGCGTCGAGAAGTATATCGTAAGCAGGATAAACGGCCAAAGGTATGGGGGCAGGGATCTCTACGAGTGGTATGTCCACGGCCAAAGGTCCATCAGCGGCTCGGCGGCAGCACCGGGTAGCGAGAAGAGCTGGAAATCATCCTCATCCGTGCTGGTGGTATCCGAAGTGTGCACCTCACTTTCTGTCATAATCTCATCGTCCGACATGATTGCTAAAGGGTCCAAGGTGTCCGTCACTTCAGTATCTGAAGAGGAGGCCATGCCGTCTTGTAACACAAACACACATCCATGCACAAATAATCATTCACATAGTCAAATAAACACATTAGTCACCTATTAATCAAATAATTCTCCTAGTCCCACTAGCCTCCCAGTCTCCTAGACCGATATTCCTAGTCCCACTAGCCAAATTTTCCCAGCCTCTCAGACTGCTCTTCCTAGTCTCACTAGCCATCTACCTCGATCTCGTAGACCGAGCCTCGGCCTCTCAGACCGAGCCTCAGCCTCCCAGACTGAGCCTATAAATAATAAATAAAATGTGCTCAACATTTGTTTGTAAAAATGTTTTGGATCTAGATTTAAGTGGTATGCAGTAAAAATGTTTTCGTGAGAGCCCTAGTGATCATAGTCCAGACTCGAGAAGGAATCCTAGTTTGCTATGATCAGAGCTCTGATACCAAGCTGTCACACCCTGGCTTTGCGGAAGCGTGGTTAATTTGGTGTGACTTCTTAATACCATAGCTTAATCATAACAAGGCTATATGATAATAAAACCATGCAAGATCATCCATTGATTTAAGTTTCAAAATAAAAGTACCACAACATTGTTTTTAAAGTACCGACACATGCAACGGAAATTACAACCTAATAACATAAAAACATTGTTCAGAACTCAGAACCACAAACATAAGCAAACGTAGTTTAAGAGCGGTGGCTCGTCCAGGCAAGAACCACGATCCCTAAACTTGGATGACCTTATTTCTATTATGCAGCGTGAAAACGTATCATACCATGCCACGTCCTTAATTACCTGAAATACATGTAAGTTGGAAAAATCAACAAAATTGTTGAGCAAGTTCATGTGTAGTGAGTAAGTAAAACCTTTGTCAGTATAAAATCCTGGTATGTAGCAAATAAGGAAAAAGAGATCACCAATGGTTTGCAAGGCCATTGATATGTGTGAAGTGCAAGTAGTAAGACTCAAACCTAGCAGATTTCGCGATGGGTACACAGTCACCACCTGGTCCATTAGGCGGGCTCAGGGGTTGGGCTCGCTACACCCAGATAGATCTACCGCTACTGTCCCTCGGTCCTACCCTGAGGATTAATGGCCTCAAGTTTTCGCCTACCCACTCACATGATCTAAGTAGTAAACCTCCTTACGCTAACCATACCATGTATAAAGTACTTGTAATCATAGTAACATGTATTTCACCCCCGCAGTTTAGAAAACTGAAAACAGTTATGAGAAAAGGGGGACATGAACTCACAGTGGTGCGTCTCTACCAAGTATATCTTCTGATCAAGCAGCTGTGCGACGGCCTACACGTACTAACTCTATTAGACGGACGGCCGTGCCTTAGCTTCATGGTTTAAGTTTTTGGGAAATAGTTAGACAACTATTTCGTGTTTACATTTAGTAAATACTTGGTAATTATTTTCCTTCCCAAGGATGGGGGATTTAATACATGTGCGTTTGTGAAATTCGAAATATATTACTAAGTCTCACTTAAAATATATTTTATTCCTAACTCCAAAATATAAGTATTTTTCTCAAAAATATTATATTTTTATTTCACAAAATTTTCCCAAAATAATACCTTGATAAAAATACGCTTTCATAAATATTTTCTTAAAATGCGTAAGTTACGTTTTAACGATCGAGTGGTAATAATAATGACCGGTGTAACTTATATATTTATCGTAGAAGCGTTCGTATTATTTTGGAGTCGTTAACACGGTAGTATTATTTTTACCCTAAAAATAATATTAGTATCTTCACAAAATAATCATAAACACATAACAAGTGTCGTTATGAAAAACATATACTAAATATATATATTTACCAAGTTTTATTTTTGTGAAATCCCACCTCCGATATTTTGTAAATAAAGACGTGGCGAAACTTATATGTGAAAACAAGTTAAAAACGCATTTCTAACACTTGTAGTGAAAATATTTCTAGGTGTTAGGTTTTTGGAAAAATTTCGCCAGAGTTTCCCCTGTAACTGGAGGTGGCCACGCTTTCAAGCGTATCATTTTCTTTTATAATTCAAATCAACAACTTTCTCATTTAACCAAAACAATATCCAAAGCATCAAACTAGCAAATAAATATGTAAATCGTATAAATTTCATGAACTTGCGTTTTATCCAAGAATATAAAGTAAATCCCATTACTTTTAGTGGATCCTTATATAAATCAATCCGGTTTCATAAAAGCCTCGCTTTTAAAGAAATTCCATCTTTACAACTTCTTGTCAACTTTTACAAAAATAGTTATTTTGTCGAAACTTTGTGTTACACAAGTGTTTACACCCTTGTGTGTTTAAAAATCATCCTTGTTAGTGTAAGATCCGGTTTTAGAAAATAAGATTTCTTTGACACCCGGTCCTTTGAAAATACCGCTTGTAGATCTGTAGATCTACCAGTTTTAAACACTCTTTCATAAGTAAAATCGTTTTTACACAAGTTCAAGTTTCTTGCGTGGTAGAGTTTCATCACTTAACCCTTGTACACTTAGACAAGCTCTATGTCATGATCCATGATCATGACCAATCCGGGTTAAACAATGATCCGAGCTACCACAACATAGATCGGCCTCAAATAACTACACAAAACCAATACTACAAGATTTACACATCATTCAAGCTTTTAACCATCATTACTTGCATTTTTAGTAGACTTTTATACTTCATCTTGTAAGATTACGAGTTTTAACCGTTACATATCATTTTAACCATCTTAAAATAGTTCGAGAAGGTGATTCAAGCAACTTACTACTAGCTCGAGGCTAGGGAAGAATATAGACGCAAAATGAGTGGATAAAAGCAATAAGGTGAGGTCCTTCGCCTTCCGAATGCACCAAGCCTCCTCGTATACGATCCTTAACACTTGAATGATCTTGGGATGGCTTGAACAAAACTCGAAAATTTGATGGGTGGTGAAGGGGGGTTCGGCCGAGAGTTATTTAGAGAGAGAGAGAGAGTTGTTTTGTTGAGTTTGAGAGTGGAAAGAATGATAGTCCAAGTCTTGATCTTCTAGGCTAATCATATGTTTATTATCCAAGGGTTTAAGTGCTAGCTTGATATAGAACATGGAGATTAAAATAATCAAGTGAAGGACAATGTGTGTCCCCCCTCTTGGGGACGGTTTGGTTGGGGGGGGGGGGGTAGCTAGTTCAAATCCAACCATTAGTTAGATATTAGTTAGGTTAAGTTAAGTTAGTTTAGGGATTAACCCGGTTACTAGTGCGTTGTGCATTACAGTGGGTGTTAGGGTATTCAGGGACCCTAACTGGCTCAGAAAAAAAGAATAATGTTAATGGCAATATTTTTGTGTTCCGGGTAAAGTCCGGTTGTTCGGTTGGATAGTAATCCGTTAAAGCGCTTAACAAAGCTTTAAAGTGTCGTTATTATCAATTTTATTGACACAACTTATTCCTGACGCTTTGGAAAGTGTCTAGTAATATCTTTCTCATGTTTTGGCACTTTATTAGTTAGCCAAAAGCTGAATTGTTAATTAAAGTGCTGAATTTTGTACTTAGAGTTCGTTTTAGGCACATCCTGTCACTGTAACTTATTCCTATAGACGCAGTTCTACAACCCTTGTATCTCTCCACTCTCTACTAGTGTAGTAAAATATTTCTTGCTCATACAGGCCTTAGAGGCAGTATCTGCCTGGTGCTAGTTATGACAACACGTTCAATAGGTTATCCGTTCACAGTGCTACTGTGCTTTTGGTGCATCAAGGTTGTCACTAAGGTGCTGTAAGCAAAACATGGAGTGACAGCAAGTAAAGTATGATGTAAATAAGTACATGTATCAGCATTCAAGTAGCAGTTTATCCATAACTTCAAGCAAGCACAGTAATTAAGCAATAATCAATTATTAATTAAGTCGTACGGAAACCTGGTTTAGTGAGGGTTGTCACATATTGCAGGATTTGGATGATGCAAGGAATCTAGTAGGGTTGCCTAGAAACGCGATTAAACTCTAATACTTGTTGTTCTGTATTTTATTTTCAAACATGTTGTAATTTTGTTTCCAATCTTTGTATGAGACTAGCAATCATTGAAATGAAACCTAATTACTTGAATACTTGTTGTATTTTATTTATTTCAAACTTTTGGTATTTATAGTTCAAGCAATGTAAAAAGTAACTATTAAATATTTGTCACAATTAGCGTTATGAAGTCTCTTACAATCTATTTCGTCTCATCGCGATGTTTCCGCCATCGGTTGGGGTGTTGCAGATTGGTATCAGAGCTATAGAGAATTAGGTAGAATTGCCATGTTCGACCTAGTCTATAGTCTAAGTACCAAAACTTGACCATTCCTTATTCTTGCTTAATATGTAATTTTTTCTATTTGCTTCTACCTCTTCTTTTGTCTAAATATACAGTGTGTCTTTTCTAAAACATTTCACACAATACATACTTGAAGATACTCATATCCAACAATCGAAATGACTCACCAGAATAGGGGTGATTCCCGCCTTTGGTGACGAATTTCAATCCACCTTACATGTTATTTTGCATGAAATTACACCATCAAGTCAGGAGTGATATCCGTATCTTGATAGGAATTTCCATTTCATACTCTAGTGGTTCCTTATTGACGAGACGAGATTTTATCTTGTTTCGTTCAATAAACCACATTTATGGGACGAAATTGTCAAGCTAGGATTGATATCCACACCTTGATGACTGGTTCCGCCCTACGATTTTCACTCTCGCCAAAGTTTCGTATTTTCAATCAAATTAGGGACATGTACTAACTAGAAGGGTAAAATACTGTTAATCGCCTGGCGACGAGAGTATTATACCTATTAGGCAAAAGCATGTCTCCCTAATTCGGAAGGACTTGTGATTCACTTTGGATTAGTCGAAGTTTCTAAACCCGAAGCACTCCAATACTTAACTTTTATTCAATTTAATACTTGTTACCTAATCATCGTTTTACACAATAAATTAATACACGCATACTAATACGTTATACTTGATTCGGGATTACTGGACATTCTTTATGTGATGAATTGGTCATTAGCTTCGTAAGAAGCCACACCTTAACGTATATAGTGCTTGTGAAGCACTATAGGAGTAGCGCACCGCCACATGGATTTGTGGTTACGTTAAGTTAAACTTTTACGGTCTTTATAGCAACGAAATGATGACATGTGCTATAGAGATGATACTAGCGGACACGTTGGTTCGATTTGTTCGAGCCTCACCTTAACATATATAGTGCTTGTGAAGCACTATAGGAGTAGCGCACCGCCTCATGGACTTGGGGTCATGTTAAGTTAAACTTTTACGGATCTTTTCATAGCAACGAAATGATGACATGTGCTATGATTAGATGACGCTTGCGTTAAACGTTGGGTTGACATTTTGTCATTAACTTCGGATGAAGCCTCACCTTAACATATATAGCGCTTGTGTAGCGCTATAGGAGTAACGCCCGCTGCATGGACTTGAGGTCATGTTAAGACATTCATACATACTTGCGGACACGATGGTTTGACCAGTGAGATCACATGCCAGTAATGTGTTAATTTAGTTAACTAAATATCTCGTGTGGCTATACAAAGACTTTAATCATACTCATACTCTATACTCTCTCATACTTAAATACAATCATGCTTGCATACTTAAATTCATATGCGCTATCATTCATACTCGTAATACGATAATGTACCCTGACCCATACACTACTAGTACAAACTCTGCGGATCATGCACAAACCAAAATAATCACGGATGCATACATGATTATATTGGTAGGCACATGAAAACCATAGTAAGTTCTACTGTGTATCATAACACGGAACGTAACATGACATCGAATAGCGAAACGGACGTAATATGGTATGAACATGGTGGATACGCCGCTGGTACTTCCTATATATAAGTGTTCTTACCACATTACCAAACTTTCATGAATACGTGCCATGAGAAGTTCGGTGTTTCCCCTATTATATTGAATACAAGCTTTGATCACCCACAACCTATTTCTTGGTTATACCCAAACACACTTCAAGAATGCCATCTTTCCCAAGGTCTTCCTCTTGAATAAATTTCGGGACGAAATTTTCTAAAGTAGGGGAGACTGTAACGCCTCGTATTTCCGAATTTCCATGTTTTTAGAAAATTCGTATTCACTTTCTATTTTAATATCTGCAGTCGAAATCGAAAAAACGGATTTAAAACGACGAATACCGACACCACTTTTACATATTTATAAATCTAAGATTTTATTTTACGTCACATTACGAAGTTCGGGTTTGAAAGCGGGTTCGTAGAAGTTAGTGGGCCACTTAAAACACGAGATTGGGCTTGTGGGCCTTGGGCCCAAGCCCAAGCCCACTTGAAATAAACCCTATGTATATAAAGAAGTGAAACCCTAGTAGTGTCACTTTAATCGGCCGCTCACAATTGTCATCCCTCCCAAATCCATTTCACTGCAATTTCAAGAGTATACACATGAACCCCAACATCTCTAAATCAAACCTACACACACATGAAGACCCTTTCAACTCTCAAAATCTATACCATAGGAACAATAACCACTTCTCCTCCCTTTCAATTCAAACCGGCAAACCACAAGGTAGCCCTGATGACCGACGGCCGGACAACCAGCGACACCGACGTCGACACCTGCCGACGTTCTACCCGCAACTCCCCTCTTCTCTGATTCCTCTAAACCGGCGACCGAATGAAGGAGGCGCCGCTGCGCACGGCGGCAGCGGTGGTGACTCGGAACGATAACAACACCCCCCCTGTACTCTCGTTTTTCTGGCATATGACAGCAGCGAAGGCTTTTGCGGCGGCGATAGGAATGCTCGACGACAAAAGTGGTTGCCGGAGCCATGGCAGCTCCGTTTCGGGTTGGTTCAAGCTTCATTTCAAGTCTCGAAGTTCAGTCGCATATCAGGTTCAGGTCCAGGTTAAGCGGCTCAGTTAGAGGGCGAACCAGGTTCAGTGGCGGCGCCGGTGGCCGTCTTGTTTTAGTTCAGGTTCGAGTTTATGTTCGGATAACCGTTTTGTTCGTTCTCTTGGATTTTCTCCACCTTTACTCATGCATAATTTCAAGGAATTCTTATACGCAACCAATGTGAGCATACTTGATCCCTTTTTACGCTTTATTACCTTTGGGATGCAATACATGTACTTTGAATCAAATGCACAAACATACTAGAATTTTTGTACAAATAATCTTTATATATGCTCATACGTGTTATACTTGCAATCATACGTGTTGTACTTACATTCATACGTGTTTAAATTCATATGTTCATACTTAGTTATTGCCATGAAAAATCTATTTAAAACATTTTTATACTTATACTCAAACTTGTATGCTCGCCAATAACATTTGTATTGATCTATGCTTTAACATGTATTGCAGGATTTGGATGATGCAAGGAATCTAGTAGGGTTGCCTAGAAACGCGACTAAACTCTAATACTTGTTATTCTGTATTTTATTTTCAAACATGTTGTAATTTTGTTTCCAATCTTTCTATGAGACTATGTAGGATCGTTTTACCGACCAAACGAGTCGTTCAGAAGAGTTTTTGCTCAATACGAAAGGCGGAAACAGTCGTATCGAGTTCAATTCAGCTAGATATTAACTTTAAACTGTCTCTTGATTGATTTGACAATGACTTACAGCGAGTCGACACTTCAGCAGCAGTTTGGCACTGAAACCGGAAAGTTACAAATGACTTAGACACTTGAGTATTTATAGGCTGCCTAATTTCGTGTGGAATTACTCACGCGAAATCACATTCAAGCGAAATTAGATTTCCTTTGGAATTACCACCTAATTTCGTACGGAATTACCAATTGGTAATTTCGTGCGAAATTACCTCTCAACCTATATTTGACATATTTCTCGTACTACGTGCCCTGATCTATCTGTTCTAATACAAGACTTGATATAAGACGAAGTCGACAGACGTATGCACCAACAGACTCCCCCTCGGATGTTGACGAGTCTCCATTGTCGAGTCTTCAATCTTCAGTCTTTATCAGTCCTCTCGAACTCTTTTTGAAATATCTAACAATGTAAAGCATCCACAGTCTCTCTCTTCTCTTCATCTCTAGAATCTCGATCTAGCTCTTTCTTCACTATCAACCCAAGATTCGTAGCTGGCTCTTACATTCTCTTGTTCAGATCTTTTGATTCCTTAAGTTCATCAGCATCATCAGCTTGCATGATATTTTAACTTCAAGATCAGAACCTGGCTCTTTTCATCTACAGACTCCCCATATCAACAAGTTGGGATCAGGATCATGACCTGACTCTCATCTTTCTCAGGATCAGAAACCTGGCTAATTGTCATCCTTCAAACCTGCACACATCTCTACCTCACAATAAATTTCACAAATTTAAAATTTGACAAATTTATACATCACTTGCAGGTATTAAACAATCATGCAATCATTTTACAATGTTACTCTCTGATGAATCACTTGTAGAAATAGAATGATTTAACATTTATAAATTTCTGATGACCACTTGCAGGTAAACCATTCAAAATTTTTCTCATTATACACAAACTCACCCTCAAATTAATGTTCATCATGTTTAGCAATTGGAATTTTGAAAATCAGCTTTTCAATTATCAGTTGTCGAAAATCTTTTTGAATTTTCAAAATTTTATGCTAAAACACACTAATACCTTTTTGAAATTTTGATTTTAAAGAAATGCAGTAAAGAAATATTTACAGACACTATTTTGTGAGTTTGTGTAAGAGGATCATATCAGTTTATGAGACAAATCACTAACACCGTTAAGCTTTAGACATTTTAAGTTCTAAACAATTCACTTAGATTGTCAGTATACTGATCCACTTAAATTTTCACACAAAGTTCAAATGTTTTGAGATACGAGATTAGTGTTTTAAGTACTTAAACTTATTTGCGTGTCCCACCTCAGAATATACTCCCGTATCCATATTTCTATATTCAGTCTTACAGGTGAATGTACACTAATGATATCTTTAAACGGGTGAATGCGAGACCGTGAGAGCTCAGGCTATTGCTTCCGCAAAATCAGAGAGATGACGGTTCGACTTTTGGATTGTCCCGTTTGGGGATCTTATCTTCAACTGCCATTGATACATATCTTTCGATATTTTTCAATTTTTTAGCAGAGGTCTGGCTTTAAAGTTTAAAGCTTTTGCAAAGTATTATACGAGGACTAGGCTATTGCTCCCGCAAAATCAGAAGTCCTGGTATAATACCCCAGATATCACCACGCACAAAGACCTGGTATGTCAGAAATAGAAAATCTTTCAAACAAGATTTCGGGGGTTACCCATATATCCGAGAGATGTTCCCCACGAGATATGTAAGTAATTGATATTTATGTTTATATCTCGAAAACAATCTACTAAATGAGTAAAAACCTACTGACACATCCTCAGTGAGATCGTTTATCACATTAAACATTCCATATCTTTAGCGTGTTGTGATAGTCCACTGATGTACTATCATTTCCTCTTCTTACAACATAACTCATTTTTGAATTTTTCAAATGTTTTCGACTTTTTCTGGTTTTATCATGTTTTTGGAATTTTCAAATTTTCTAATGTTTTTGGATTTTCTGAAATTTCTTACTCCCCCTAAAATTTAAAAACATTTTAAAGAAAACTTTGAAAATAAACTGTACAAATAAATTGACAACTGAGTTTCAAGCTTCAATTCGCCATTCACTTGGCATAAACAATCAGAACTTCCCCTGACAACAAACTATTTTCCCATTATGATTTCAAAACACTTAAGTTCGTTTTAATCAAAATGGTTTTTCCGAAAAATAAGTTTTGTTGATTTTATCACTTGTAGGTTGGGGTTCAATTCATCACATTGTTTTCAACCACTTGTAGGAAATCAAGCACAACTTAATGTCCCTGATTAACCACTTAAAGATCGAAATATCACAGTTACCAACCTGTGAATTTCTCAAGAAAGATGCCGATTCCTACTCCCCAATTACCAACCTGGGAGTTCCGGCAAGTCAGGTTTTTTCAGTTAAAGAGATCCTCCCAAGCCTGACAGACCTTGGGAGATTCCGAGTTACCAACACTCGGTTTCTTTCCTTTCATCTTCTTTTCATAAAATTCCTTTACCCCTTTTGACTTTTTGTGACAACTCGAGTTTCCAAGATTCCAATTTCGCATTTATTGCACGTTCATTGTTTGTTTAATTGTTTATTTGCACAATTGGTTTGCTTTGTAATTGTATACGTTTTGATACAATAAAGTGTATTGCAATTGTGCATGGTTATGTGTTACTTGTGAAAGACTTGACAAATACTTGAATGTGGTGATGAAACTATAATAGATAATACTCAAGGGTGTTAAGTGCTAATAGTGAAACTCTAATCATTCTTAACCCTAATCCCTTTCACTAATCATCACCAAAGAAACAAAGCACGCACTTTCATACTCTCTGATCCTCTCTGGCAATCATCACCTTCATCATTGGCACAAGCTCTACATCACTCTTGATTTCCTCTCTTTGTCTAGAATCAATCTAAGGTAATTGTTTGATGATTGTTTGTTACTATCAATTCTTGATTTTGTGTTTCATGTAAACCCTAGTTCTTCATATGATAGTCTGTGTTTAATTGATTCTGATTTATTGTGAAATGGGTATGGTTGTTGTGGAATCATTTGCTTGATGATTAAGATACAAGATATGTTAGAATGATCGATTGATAATTGATTATTGCACTGTGAAAATGTATGAAATTAGGGTTTTGGACCGAAGAACGTAACTGTGATTGTAGAGAATGTAACTGTTACAATTGTTACAATGGAATTGAAAATTTCATGAATTATGTTTGTCCGACCTTTGAATGTTATGCTTAATGTCCGAACTTTTGATGTTTGTAATAGTTCGATCTTTGTAAATTATCATATGGTCCAACCTTTGTGGTTAGATGATAGTCCGAATTTTGATTATGAAGCCTTGGCCCGAATTTTAACAAGTAAACATGGGTCCGACTTTTTGGCCAAGATGGTTGTCCGAGTTTTAAAGGCTCAAAGCCTTGTCCGAGTTTTAAAAGAGTGCTTTGGTCCGAGTTTTGTTGTATCAACCCTTGTCCGACTTTTGGAGAGGAAATGGAAAGTCAGAGTTTTTGCAAGCCTTGTCCGAGTTTTAAGGGGCATGGCCCTGTCCGAATTTTTAAGGGGGGACACCCCTGGTCCGACTTTCACACTAGGTTAGGGAATGTCAGGGTTTTTTCAATGTTGTCCGACCTTGTGAAGGCCCCCACCCCCTGTCCGAGTTTTTAGGTAAGGAAGCCCCCCCCCCCCCCCAATGCTTCCTTGTCCGAGTTTTGAAGGGAGAAAACCCTAGAGTCCGAATTTCTGGTCCTGGAATGTTGTCTGATCTTTTGCTTGTGTTGTTGTGTCCAACCTCTGTGATTTAAACATGATGTTACCCTGATTGTATGACTAAAAGTCCTAATTTCACTATATGATGTATGATGTCTGACTTTTGATGATACAAGACTTTCAATTGAGATGCATAGACTGAAGTTCATATGAGGTGTATGTTCTGTATATGACTGTATGCTATTGAATGAAATTACATGATCTTGTATGTGTGAATAATCTCATCATATCATTCTGTACACAACTATCACACGGATCACAACTGATATCAAAGACTCGTAAACCCTAATTGAATGTAAACACTTATCTCGGATTTATGTGCAATGTACCTTAGGTTGTGAGTAACGGACTTAAACATTAATTAACCCTAGAAGCAATAACATACCGAGCAAACCAAGGTGAGTTCACACTCTTACTAAGGCATGGGATTCCCAGGGCTTGGGAATGGGATTGAAAGATGAGATTGAATAGATTCGTACTTACACGGTTACTAGACTACCTACCATCGTCCTCGGTTGTGCAGGACACATACGTAAAACCTACGTATACTTGTACTACTCACTGTCCTCAGGTTGCGAAGGACACTCACGTAAAACCTACGTGAACTTATACTCACTACTGCCTCGGTTGTGTCAGGAACTTACGTAAAACCTACGTAAACCCCCGCGTACCCCTGTCCTTGGTTTGTGAAGGACACTTACGTAAATCCTACGTAAACCTTGTACGTACTACTGTTCTCAGGATAAGAAGAACACTCATGGTTACAAATAGTCTAGTGGATATACAACATGGGAAGCCCCCACCAATAGAACATACTATCGGCCCAGTAGAGCCACATGTTACAAACGAACTTACTATTACGCATTTACTTTCTGTGAACTCGCTCAACTAGTTGTTGATCCTCTGTTACATGCCTTGCAGGTCGTTAGGTATATGGAGCTTGCACAGGGAGGAGCTGGTCGTTGTGGGCACGGATCGTGAATGTTTCATTAAACACTTTATGACATTTAATACTTTATTATGTTGGGTTTTATTTATACGCTTCCGCTAAACAGTGATAACATACTTGTGTTTTGAACACCTTTCATATTGGTGGTTGAATGGCATTTACTTTTACTTATTAATTACATGTTCAATATGATTGGTGGCTTGATCCTGGTCAGTCACGCTCCCAAGCGGTGATACTCCGCAGGTGGATTTTGGGGGTGTGACAGATTGGTATCAGAGCCATTGGTTATAGAGAACTTGGTTTTAATATGGGGAAAACGTTTTTATTAAAACCAGACTATAACCAGTACAGTGCTCAACGATCCACAACGACGCCTCGCTCCACGTGCAAGACTCAACATCCTAGGTAATAAGGTTTATGTTTATTGCCTACATGCTAGAATTGCATAGAACTTTGCTCGTAGTATGCTTAGATTACATTACTCACTGTTTGTTATTGCTTGAGAACACTTGTGTGTTTACACTCTTCTGTCATCGCACTATTCGCGAACCTTTCTCACTTATGTTTCCTTTGATGTGAAGATCAATGGCCGGACGTATTAACTTGACACAAGCCCAGTTGACGGCTCTTATCAATGAACAAGTTGCTACGACACTTGCAGCTGCAAACGCAGGAGGTATACCCTGTAGTCGTAACTCATCCTAGGATCTTTAGATCCTACATTCCTAAACCAACTCTTATGTTTAACCATATACTGTTTTTACACATTAGGTCAACCCGTTCAGCAACCTGTGTGTACTTTCAAGAACTTCATGGATTGTCGTCCTAGCACGTTCAGTGGCACAGAGGGGGCGGTTGGACTCCTCCACTGGTTCGAAAAACTTGAGTCTGTGTTCGAAATGTGTGAATGCCATGAGGCCCGCAGGGTGAAGTACGCCACTGGCACACTTGAAGGAATTGCGCTAACTTGGTAGAACGCGCAAGTTCAGATTTTAGGGTTGGCAGCTCCTAACGCCACCCCTTGGAATGATTTCAAGGAACTGATCAAAAGGGAATACTGCACACGGGAAGACATCCACAAGCTGGAAGATGAGTTTTACCATTTGAAAATGACTGGGTTAGAAATTGAAGCTTATACTAAAAGGTCAAACGAGCTGGCCGTGCTGTGTCCAACTATGGTGGACCCTCCAATTAAGCGTATTGAGTTGTATCTCAAGGGGTTAGCGCCAGAGATTCAGAGCCATGTGACATCGGCTAATCTTGACAATATCTAGGCTATTCAACGCCTCGCTCATCGCATCACAGATCAGGCAGTGGAACAGAACAAGCTGCCCAAACGTATCAGCGCTACTGCCACCGCTACCACTACTGCTACACTTGCTACTCCCAGTGACAACAAGAGAAAATGGGATGGGGATTCCAGCAAGGGATCAGCTTCAGTTCAGTCACAGGTTCAGCAGCGAAAGACTGACAGTTATCAGAGTCCCAGTCAGCACTCCTCAGGCAGCCACAGGCAGGGTGGATATCGAGGGAACCTTCCAAAGTGCAACAACTGTAACAGACACCACAGTGGCCAATGTAACAAGGGTCGCTGTCAAAGATGCCTCAAGATGGGTCATGAGGCCAAGGATTGTAGGAGCCCTCGGCCTGCGAATCAGAATCAGCAGCAGCCACAAGCACAACAGAATCAGCAACAGGGCAACAAGGGATGTTTCCATTGTGGTGCAGAAGGTCACTTCAAAAGGCACTGTCCCCAGCTAAACAGGAACCAGAACAACAACAACAACAATAACAACAATCAGGGAAATGGCAACAACAACAACGGTGGGAACAACAACGGCAATGAAGCAAGGGGTCGTGCATTTGTGTTAGGGTAGGGTGATGCCAGAAATGATCCCAACGTAGTTATGGGTAAGTTTCTTCTTGACGACTTTTATGTTACTGTATTGTTCGATTCGGGTGCGGATACAAGTTATGTGTCTTTGAAAGTTAGCCAAATGTTAAAACGTGCACCAACTCCCCTAAACACCAAACATGTTGTAGAGTTAGCTAATGGTAAAAGTCTAGAGGCCACACATATAGTTCAGGATTGTAATCTTATCCTCGCTGGTCAGACTTTCTCCATCGACCTCATTCCTATAGTACTGGGTAGTTTTGACATCGTCATTGGCATGGATTGGTTGTCCAAGCAGCAAGAAGAGATCCTATGTAAGGAGAAGATCATTCGTATTCCCCGCACTGGTAAAGAACCTCTCGAAGTTCAAGGCGACAAGAGTGGTGCTGTGGTTGGCATCATCTCTTTCCTGAAGGCTCAGAAATGTTTACGAAAGGGTCACACTGCCATTTTGGCACTTGTTACTGATGCATCGACGAAAGAGAAAAGAATAGAGGATATCCCAGTGGTACACGATTTTCCTCAAGTGTTTCCTGAAGATTTACCTGGTCTACCGCCTCATCGCCAGGTCGAGTTTCAAATCGAGCTAGCTCCAGGAGCAGCACCTATAGCTCGCGCACCGTATCGTCTAGCTCCAACTGAACTGGAAGAACTGTCTAAGCAACTACAAGAGCTCTTGGATAAGGGCTTCATTCGTCCAAGCTCTTCGCCTTGGGGAGCTCCAGTACTATTTGTGAAAAAGAAGGATGGCACTTTCAGAATGTGCATAGACTACCGCGAACTGAACAAGGTCACAGTGAAGAACCGTTATCCTCTTCCTCGTATTGACGACTTATTCGACCAGTTGCAAGGGTCGAGCTACTAATCCAAGATCGACCTGAGGTCAGGTTACCATCAGCTGAGAGTCCGGGATGAGGACGTCTCTAAGACAGCATTCAGAACTCGCTACGGCCATTACGAGTTTCTAGTCATGCCATTTGGGCTTACGAACGCGCCTGCAGTCTTCATGGATCTTATGAACAGGGTGTGCAAACCCTATCTAGACAAGTTCGTCATCGTCTTCATCGACGACATTCTGATCTACTCCAAGAGTCAGGAGGAACACGAGCAGCACTTACGTCTTATCTTGGAACTACTTCGAAAAGAACAACTGTACGCCAAGTTTTCAAAATGCGACTTCAGGCTTCGTGAAGTCCACTTCTTAGGCCATGTGGTGAACAGGGATGGGATTCATGTCGATCCATCCAAGGTAGATTCGATCAGGAACTGGCCTGCACCGCGTACACCAACGGAAATACGCCAATTCTTGGGTTTGGCGGGTTATTACAGACGATTCATCAAAGACATCTCAAAGATCGCACAGTCGCTTACAATGCTGACACAGAAAGGTGTTACCTATCGTTGGGGTAATACACAAGAAACGGCTTTTCAGTACCTGAAGGATAGACTATGCAGCGCTCCAATTCTCTCATTGCCAGAGGGCACGGAAGATTTTGTGGTCTATTGTGACGCATCGATACAGGGGCTTGGTTGTGTATTGATGCAGCGGGACAAAGTTATTGCCTACGCTTCGCGGCAACTCAAAGTTCATGAACAGAACTACACGACGCACGATTTAGAGCTGGGAGCTGTTGTTTTCGCGCTTAAGATATGGCGACACTACCTGTACGGTACCAAGTGCACCATTTACACCGATCACAGGAGTCTCGAGCATATCTTCAAGCAGAAGGAGTTGAACATGCGTCAACGACGATGGGTCGAGCTGCTTAATGACTACGAATGCGCCATCAAGTACCATCCAGGCAAAGCCAATGTTGTGGCTGACGCTCTCAGTCGAAAAGATACTCTACCTAGGCGCGTACGAGCCTTACAGCTCACGATTCAATCTGATCTTCCTGCACAGATACGAAATGCTCAGGTAGAAGCATTGAAACCAGAAAACGTCAGGGCTGAAGCCTTGCGTGGCTCAAGGCAATGATTAGAACAGAAGGAAGACGGCGCCTACTATGTAACAGGACGTATCTGGGTTCCACTATATGGCGGTCTACGGGAACTTGTGATGGATGAAGCTCACAAGTCTCGCTACTCGGTACATCCAGGTGCGGATAAAATGTATCACGACATCAGAACTACATATTGGTGGCCTAGCATGAAGGCCCACATAGCAACTTACGTCGGCAAGTGTTTAACTTGTGCGAGAGTCAAGACAGAGTATCAGAAACCCTCAGGCCTACTTCAGCAACCCAGGATACCACAGTGGAAATCGGAAGAAATTTCCATGGATTTTGTTACTGGTCTGCCTAGATCCCAGCGCGGGAATGATACCATTTGGGTGATCGTTGATCGACTCACAAAGTCTGCTCATTTCTTGGCTATCAAAGAAACAGATAAGTTCTCTACTTTAGCAGACATCTACTTGAAAGAAGTTGTTTCGAGACACGGAGTGCCAACCTCTATTATTTCGGATCGGGATGCACGATTCACTTCAGAACTATGGCAAGTGATGCACAAATCTTTTGGCTCTCGATTAGACATGAGCACAGCTTATCACCCTCAGACGGATGGGCAGTCTGAGCGCACGATTCAAACCCTAGAAGACATGCTTCGGGCATGTGTTATTGATTTCGGCAACAGCTGGGAAAAGCATCTCCCGTTAGTGGAATTTTCATACAATAACAGTTACCACACCAGCATACAAGCCGCTCCATTCGAGGCATTGTACGGACGTAAATGCCGGTCACCTCTCTGTTGGGCAGAGGTGGGGGATAGTCAGATCACAGGTCCAGAAATGGTAGTTGACGCTACTGAACGAATTGCACAGATACGACAAAGCATGGCGGCAGCTCGTGAACTCCAGAAAAGCTATGCTGATAAACGTAGAAAACCGCTCGAATTCCAAGTTGGGGATCGAGTGCTACTCAAAGTCTTACCCTGGAAGGGTGTGGTTCGTTTTGGTAAACGAGGCAAGCTCAATCCATGGTATGTTGGACCGTTCGAAATCACTGAAAGAATAGGCAAAGTAGCCTACAGACTAAACCTACCAGCTGAACTCGGTGCAGTTCACAACGTATTCCACGTGTCGAATCTGAAGAAGTGCCTGTCAGATGAGACCCTCATAGTTCCTTTTAAGGAACTCACTATCGACGAGCGGTTGCAGTTCGTTGAGGAACCAGTTGAAATCACGGACCGGGATGTCAAGGTCCTCAAGAACACTAGAATACCTCTTGTACGAGTTTGTTGGAACACCCGTCGTGGCCCAGAGTACACCTGGGAACGAGAAGATCAAATGGAACTCAAGTATCCCTAGTTATTTGGAAACTGTGCAACCACTACTGAGGCTGAAGCTACTACTACAGAATTTCGGGACGAAATTCCAAATCAACGGGGGGATGATGTGACACCACAGGAAAACCAGTAAACGATACAACTTACCTAGCTTCCTCAGTAACCGCATGCTAAATTTCGGGACGAAATTTCTTTCAAGTTGGGGATAATGTGACAACTCGAGTTTCCAAGATTCCAATTTCGCATTTATTGCACGTTCATTGTTTGTTTAGTTACTTATTTGCACAATTGGTTTGCTTTGTAATTGTATACGTTTTGATACAATAAAGTGTATTGCAATTGTGCATGGTTATGTGTTACTTGTGAAAGACTTGACAAATACTTGAATGTGGTGATGAAACTATAATAGATAATACTCAAGGGTGTTAAGTGCTAATAGTGAAACTCTAATCATTTTTAACCCTAATCCCTTTCACTAATCATCACCAAAGAAACAAAGCACGTACTTTCATACTCTCTGATCCTCTCTGGCAATCATCACCTTCATCATTGGCACAAGCTCTTCATCACTCTTGATTTCCTCTCTTTGTCTATAATCAATCTAAGGTAATTGTTTGATGATTGTTTGTTACTATCAATTCTTGATTTTGTGTTTCATGTAAACCCTTGTTCTTCATATGATATTCTGTGTTTAATTGATTCTGATTTATTGTGAAATGGGTATGGTTGTTGTGGAATCATTTGCTTGATGATTAAGATACAAGATATGTTAGAATGATCGATTGATAATTGATTATTGCACTGTGAAAATGTATGAAATTAGGGTTTTTGACCGAAGAACGTAACTGTTACAATTGTTACAATGGAATTGAAAATTTCATGAATTATGTTTGTCCGACCTTTGAATGTTATGCTTAATGTCCGAACTTTTGATGTTTGTAATAGTCCGATCTTTGTAAATTATCATATGGTCCGACCTTTGTGGTTAGATGGTAGTCCGAATTTTGATTATGAAGCCTTGGTCCGAATTTTAACAAGTAAACATGGGTCCGACTTTTTGGCCAAGATGGTTGTCCGAGTTTTAAAGGCTCAAAGCCTTGTCCGAGTTTTAAAAGAGTGCTTAGGTCCGAGTTTTGTTGTATCAACCCTTGTCCAACTTTTGGAGAGGAAATGGAAAGTCAGAGTTTTTGCAAGCCTTGTCCGAGTTTTAAGGGGCATGGCCCTGTCCGAATTTTTAAGGGGGGACACCCCTGGTCCGACTTTCACACTAGGGAAGGGAATGTCAGGGTTTTTGCAATGTTGTCCGACCTTGTGAAGGCCCCCACCCCCTGTCCGAGTTTTTAGGTAAGGAAGCCCCCCCCCCCAATGCTTCCTTGTCCGAGTTTTGAAGGGAGAAAACCCTAGAGTCCGAATTTCTGGTCCTGGAATGTTGTCTGATCTTTTGCTTGTGTTGTTGTGTCCAACCTCTATGATTTAAACATGATGTTACCCTGATTGTATGACTAAAAGTCCTAATTTCACTATATGATGTATGATGTCTGACTTTTGATGATACAAGACTTTCAATTGAGATGCATAGACTAAAGTTCATATGAGGTGTATGTTCTATATATGACTGTATGCTATTGAATGAAATTACATGATCTTGTATGTGTGAATAATCTCATCATATCATTCTGTACACAACTATCACACGGATCACAACTGATGTCAAAGACTCGTAAACCCTAATTGAATATAAACACTTATCTCAGATTTATGTGCAATGTACCTTAGGTCGTGAGTAACGGACTTAAACATTAATTAACCCTAGAAGCAATAACATACCGAGCAAACCAAGGTGAGTTCACACTCTTACTAAGGCATGGGATTCCCAGGGCTTGGGAATGGGATTGAAAGATGAGATTGAATAGATCGTACTTACACGGTTACTAGACTACCTACCATCGTCCTCGGTTGTGCAGGACACATACGTAAAACCTACGTATACTTGTACTACTCACTGTCCTCAGGTTGCGAAGGACACTCACGTAAAACCTACGTGAACTTATACTCACTACTGCCTCGGTTGTGTCAGGAACTTACGTAAAACCTACGTAAACCCCCGCGTACCCCTGTCCTCGGTTTGTGAAGGACACTTACGTAAATCCTACGTAAACCTTGTACGTACTACTGTTCTCAGGATAAGAAGAACACTCATGGTTACAAATAGTCTAGTGGATATACAACATGGGAAGCCCCCACCAATAGAACATACTATCGGCCCAGTAGAGCCACATGTAACAAACGAACTTACTATTACGCATTTACTTTCTGTGAACTTGCTCAACTAGTTGTTGATCCTCTGTTACATGCCTTGCAGGTCGTTAGGTATATGGAGCTTGCACAGGGAGGAGCTGGTCGTTGTGGGCACGGATCGTGAATGTTTCATTAAACACTTTATGACATTTAATACTTTATTATGTTGGGTTTTATTTATACGCTTCCGCTAAACAGTGATAACATACTTGTGCTTTGAACACCTTTCATATTGGTGGTTGAATGGCATTTACTTTTACTTATTAATTACATGTTCAATATGATTGGTGGCTTGATCCTGGTCAGTCACGCTCCCAAGCGGTGATACTCCGCAGGTGGATTTTGGGGGTGTGACACTTTTCATCAATCATTTTTTCAAAAATATGTTTCACTCTGGGGTTAAAGGCTTTTTCAACATCAAATTCTTCCTTTTCAGAAAATAATTGATTTGAAATCTCAACTTTTCCAACTTTTTGTTTAAAATTTTCAGCCCTCAATGGTGGAAAATTTTCATCATCCTTTGTAGGAACTGATTTTTCACCATTTGATTCAACATGTGGCTCCTCTGACTTTGTGGAATCAGATTCATCACCAGAAGATAGCTCCTCTGATTTTAATGAATCAGAATCATTGCTAGAACTTTCATCAGACTTCTTAACAACCCATTTTTTGTTGTCACGATTTTCTTTTCTCTTGTAAAATCCTTTTGAACATTCACCAACTTCAAACTTTGAATTTTTGAAAACTATAAAAGGTTTGGTTGGTGGTTCAATTTCAACCATCTTTTCTTTCAGTTTACGAGACACTCCCTGTTTTGAATGAATTGCCTTAGAACAATCTTTGGCAATATGACCAACTGTTTTGCATTGAAAACAGGTTCTCGTTTCTTTCTTCTGAATAGCTTCATTCTTTATTTCATCTTGCTTCTTTGCAAAGAAATCTCTGTTTGTCTGCTTCCAGAATGAACTCTTCTCTTCTTCTTCCGAACTTGCTCTTGAAACAAATACTGTATTTGTTTTAGAAATTTTCTCATTTTTATAATTTTCAGGTGGAATAAATCCAAGACCTTTCTTTTTGAAATTACCGTTATGGTTTGGTTTCTTTCGATAACCAGAACCAGAACTGTAACCCTTTTTCTTGTTTTCTCTTTGTTGAACTCTTGAGGTGTATTTTTTAGGTTTATCAGTAAGATTTACATCTTTTATTTCAGAAATATTAATTTCTGTTAGTTTGAAAACCTTTTTTATCATTTCAGTTTTGACACCTCTTATTGGAAATTCCTCATCAGAATACAATTTGTCAGAATCATTCAAAGTATACACTACTTTGAATGTTTCGTCATTCAAATTAGATTTTGATAACAGAAATTCTTTATTGTATACTCTTTTGCCCTGTTTGACTTTTGAACTTGACATATCGGATTCAGACTTTGACTCTGATTTTGACTCCGACTTTGACTCCTCGGTTTCATCGTTATCTAACACATGATCCACCACTTTCTTCATCAATTGAGATTGTTGATCAGTGTCAGACGATGAAAAAACTACATCAATGTTTTTTGGCAAGTTAACCGAAGGCTCAGACTCCCACTGTAAGTTGGTTGCCTTTTCGACTCTTTCTGAATTTGGATTTCGTGGAGAATATCCATTTTCAAGCGGGGGTGGACACTTGTTGTAACGGACACCTTGTTTCTTACCAGAAATCTTCTCAACAATATCCTTTTTCTTTTCCGATGTCTTTTCTTCAGATACTTCTTCTTCAAAAGCCTTCATGTTTTCCACAGTTGGATAAATCATGTCAATAACATAAGAAGTACATGAGTAACTTTTTAACAACCTATTAACTCTTTCTGTTTCAATCCTTTGTGTTTCCAGTTTTTGTTCCAGAATAGCACACTTTTCAATATAATTGTTGACCACTTTCTGCTTTGTCATGAAAGCTCCTTGAAGTGTCTTCATTGCTGTTGCTTGTTCACTGCTTGTTTGATAGTACAGATTCATTGACTTGTTTAGAACATCATAAGATTCCTTCAATCTGTTCATGTTGTGAATCAAAGTACTGTTTTGCTTCTTCACTGTTTCACAGTTCTCACATTTCACTGGAATCTTTCGTGCATCAGCTTCTTCTTCGACCTTGAAAGCTGGAACTTCTATCACTTTTCTCATGACCACTGGAACTTCTTCATCGTCACTGCTGATTGGTTTTTTAGCTTTCTTCTTTTTCTTTTTAACTTTTCCATCATCACTATCACTTTCTTCCATCAATCTCAAGTGCTCATCCATTTTTCTTGCATAACAATCATCATCATTATCACTATCCTCAGCAACTCGAGCAACAAAAGCTTTGTGATTTGAAGTTTTGTTAGGATCATAGTCATCCCAACTGAAATTTGCCCAGCTAAACCCTTCTGGTAATTTTTCATCATCTTGATCTATCAGAAGTGCTTTGCTGTCAGCTGAAATATATTTATCCCAACTGGATCCTTTTGTTCACCTTTGATCATCTTGATTTACCATACAGGCTCTCTTTTATGATTCTTCAATTTCCTTTCTGGCATGAGCAGTTTGTGGTTGTTGTTGATGTGATTGTTGAGCAACTTGATGATAAATCGCTTTCTGATAGTAGTCATTGTTATTGTTGAACGGATTTTGAGCTCCACTTGCTTCACGATTCTTGCACTCTCTCTTGAAGTGTCCTTTTTCCCTGCAACGAAAACAAGTAACTTTAGACTTATCAAAACCTAAAGTAGAAACATTTGCATCACCGAAATCATCTCTTCCCGTAATTTGTTTAAACTTTTCGGCTCTCCTCAACACACTTGCCAAACACCACTTTATGTCCATTAATTCCATCTCCTCAGCATCAATCTGATCGTAATCCTCTTTTGTCAACATTGGATTCCCGATCCGACCTGCCACTAAACTTCCATATGACTCCAACACAGTCCCCAACAATGACATGTGACTTTTTGCAACTTCTTCAGAATAATCCTGATCATTCTCAAGATTTAGTACAATGTTGCATTGTAACTTCTTGCCATTCTTGGTTGCAGAAATGTTTGGATCAAATGATGGATATGAAGAAAAACTTGTTTTGCTGTTTGAACCTTTAGATGATCCTCCAGATGAACTCTTAGCATTGAACGTCGTCTCAACTTTTGGTGACATGTTGGTGGTTTTATCACTGATTCCACCTTTGTAAAAAAGACCAATATCTTGTTCACCATCAAAGTCCTTCATTCTTGAGATCTTCCTTTGTTCCATTTCTTGGGCTTCAAGTTTTTCAATGAACTTGCTTAGTGTGAGATTTCCAAAATCTTTCTTGTTTCTCAACATCATGAGATATGTACCCCAAGTTTCATGTGGCAACACATCAGCTAACTTTTCAATCAACTCATCATTATCTTTTGTGATACTTACCCTCTTCATGCTGACTAACAGATTGCAATATCTTTCGATGATCTGCTTAGTGCTCTCAGTTCTCAACCCACAGAATAAATCAAACTCTTTTTTCAGAAGTGATTTCTTGTTTTTGATCATTTCTTTGCTTCCAACAAACTTTGATTTTAAAGCTTTCCAGATAGAGTATGCATTTCCATTGTGTTGCAATAAAACCAAGATATCTTCTTTCACAGTTTGATGTAACAAACTTGTCATCATTTTCTCGTCTTTGTATTTCTTTTTCTCTTCAGCACTAAGATCTTTGATTGCAATAATCTCTTCATCATCTGTCATTGGTCTAACATATTTCGTCTCAACACATTCCCAAGCATCCAAATAATTTTGTTGTACCCAATTCGCAAATCGTTCTTCCCATCCTTTATACTCCTCAATATTCATGAGCTTAGGCGGTTTTTGCTTAGTGCCCGTTTCGTTTTCCAACATTGTGTGTTGTGCAATAGTAATCGGAGTAGCAAAGGCGTTATAAAATTCCTCTTCCATATTTCGGTTTTCAAAATTTTCACAAACAGTCAGTTCAAACGAAATTATCTTTCAAACGAAATCCCTTGGTGCGAAATTCCCTTTCAAACGAAATCACCAATTTGGTGCGAAATCACTGATTCCGTACGAAATACCACACTTTCAAAATAGTTAATTCCGTGCGAAATACTCAAACGAAATTACAGCTTGAAGCGAAATCACTAATTTCGTGTGAAATTACCAAACGAAATTACAATTTGGAACGAAATTAAACCATTTCATGCGAAATTAAACCCTAATTTCGTGCGAAATTATGCTGATGTCATCATCTCGAGCTGAATTTTGTCAAATTGATCAAGTTTTAAGCCGATTTTAAGTCTGAAACTTTCTAGGGTTTGTTAAAACACTATTGCGCACATAATGTGTGAAATTCAAAGCATTTTGTCCGTGAAAACATGTTAATTGTGAAAATGAAAGTGTAGAAATCAGAATTTGCAGCTGAATTTGTATGAACTCTTCCTCCTGAGCTCTGATACCACTTGTAGGATCGTTTTACCGACCAAACGAGTCGTTCAGAAGAGTTTTTACTCAATACGAAAGGCGGAAACAGTCGTATCGAGTTCAATTCATCTAGATATTGACTTTAAACTGTCTCTTGATTGATTTGACAATGATTTACAGCGATTCGACACTTCGGCAGCAGTTCGGCACTGAAACCGGAAAGTTACAAATGACTTGGACACTTGAGTATTTATAGGCTGCCTAATTTCGTGTGGAATTACTCACACGAAATCACATTTAAGCGAAATTAGATTTCGTGTGGAATTACCACCTAATTTCGTACGGAATTACCAATTGATAATTTCGTGCGAAATTACCTCTCAACCTATATTTGACATATTTATCGTACTACGTACCCTGATCTATCTGTTCTAATACAAGACTCGATATAAGACGAAGTCGACAGGCGTATGCACTAATAGACTAGTAATCAATGAAATGAAACCTAATTACTTGAATACTTGTTGTATTTTATTTATTTCAAACTTTTGGTATTTCTAGTTCAAGAAATGTAAAAAGTAACTATTAAATACTTGTCACAATTAGCGTTATGAAGTCTCTTGCAATCTATTTCGTCTCATTCCGATTTTTCCGCCATCGGTTGGGGTGTGACAGGAGTTCATCTGTTTCCATAGTTTTAGGGTAGCAGCAATGGTACTATTCCGGTGGTTAGCACAGTGGTTTCAAGTGTATTCTGTAGTTGCAATGGATTCAGTAATAAAAAAACGTCAAACCCCACTTTCAAACCCGAGATCTGAACTTTAAGAGGCGTGTCGAACCAGGTTAGCTCTACCGATTATATTCCACTGGCACCATGTCTAGGCTTCGTAACCCCCAAATAATGAATCTCATGGGTGAAGGGAGAGTAGAGGTTTTCATGACCGGCAGTTGTAGGTTAAAATGTTATATAGTATAATTAGTTAAAAATTCAAGTAATATAAACCATGACTGTAAAAGTCGCTAGGCGCTCCCTAGTCGGATTTGAGAGGACTTGGGAGTACTTGGCCTAGACCGAGATTACTCGAAGAGTTATCGACCTAGGCGATCAATTCTCGGGCATCGGCAGCCTAACTTGTAGCGAGTACTCGAGGAGTACTCGAAGCCTAGGTTGGACTTTTACATATATAAACCTATAGCATTTCATTTTAATGTTAAATCTAGTAGACATTAAAACTGATCATTCATCAATGATTAAGAAACGTGAATAACCTCAACAAAATGGTGGAAACTTTAAAAGCCCAGAAGTGAAGCTTTGAGATTCATGAAGCCCAATATGGCCTACTCAATTTTAGAAGGTGAAAGTGTAAGAATTTTATGAGTAACAGGTCAAAAAGAGTTCTAACCTAAACGAACTCAGGTTATTCAGTTTATAATCACCTTTCACTTCTCATTATGAGATCTCTTTTGAGTTTTGAACTAAAATTTAACTTGTATATAGATGATAGCTGATATAGTTTACCGCTTATGTAATTGTCTTATTGAAAAAGTCAATCTCGTACTTTTTGGAATAATTTAAATAAATGTAAAATGACTTGTTTTTCCATATAACGGAAAACTGATTAAAAATAAAATAAAATAAAAATGTAAAGCACCTGGCAAGAGACTCGGAGTAAAAGCTGTGTGGATATAAGTAGTGCTTGAAATATTAAGGAATGACTATGATTCAACGTACATAATTAACTTACATACATACCATTTACATTCAAAATTAAAAGAATACAACACTAAAATTTTCAAGAAATTAACATTAGAAAACAATGCCTAAAAACTCACAAAACAACTTACCCCAATCCATAAACTCTTAATATTGTGAATTAACTTTCCTGCAGTTGTTGCGAATTTCACCTCTATTCCCCGCTAGTGGCTTTATATCACCCATTTTGATCATAGATTTTGCAAAATCTTCTAAGAACTCTTCGTGGTTCATACTATATTTCGAAACAAGCTCAGCAGTTTCGCCACCATTAAACAGTGCTTGATCAGAATTTAAAAGCCCCTTTTTACTCACCAAATCTGTGAAGTATTTTACATCAAACGAGGTTGGTGTCGGGTCAAGTGGTGCGAGAGTTGAGTCGCCCCCGACTTGTGGACAAATAGTCCGAAGATGGCTCGCAAACGCTGGATCTATGTTGGTATCACTGTAAATACGAGGCCTAAAGGTTCGACACCGTGCAAACCCTAGGGTGTGTGCACCCGAAAGCACAACTAAGTCCTCCTCATCGAGCCCTTGGTCCTCAAAGTTTTTTATTAGGGCGGGTAAGTCAATGGACGGTGCCGGGATGTTAGCATCAGCTGCGGTCCGGCTAGCCGTGGTTGAGTCTCTTCTTCCGAGCTTGACTTTCCATGATGGGCCACCAAGCTACATCCATACAAATTAACATTTAGCGTCATAAAATGCATCATCATTCATGTTTTTAGTTTTTATTTTCATCATAAACATGCATGCCAACGGTACCCCAATGGTCTACCCCAAGTTGAAACTATTAGAAACACCAAACACCTTTACATAAGTACACTATACCATAGGTACATATGTTAGACAAGTTTAAATTCTAGGTTTTGATTAACATGTTTTACTTACCGCAACTACAGAATCACGAGCAGCAACAGTTAAGATATCAGCACAAGACACCACAGGGCGACCACAAACTTTGTCGACCTCATCCTTGATTTTGTCGATAACCTCGAATCCTCGAGCTGAATTTGCATTGGGGCCTGCATTTTTCTCACTATCTATTGTTGATGTTTGGTCCAAAAGAATGGAAGCATCGCATCCCTACATGAAATAGAAAATAAACTTAAAAAACACATTCCTTGTAATAGAAATTAAACTCAAAACGACAACACCAACCCTTTCCACTTGATTAAATGCTACATTGATACAAGATAACACTTCATTTTGCAACGTCACGTGCGAAAGTTTCTAATGGATCATAATTATAGAAAGACTTGTTGGTATAGTTCTTAAAGATCATAAATTTAAAATTCTAAATTCGTTTTCTAGGTTTTGTTTATTAGCTCATAACTGAGGCGTTTCCATGGCAAAAGTATAACTTTGCAATCAACTGCCAAGCAACATCAATAACAAATGTGGAATCTCAAGTATAAATTGGTATGAATAAGTTACTTACCTTAACAAAACAATCATGAAAATGAAGACGTAAAATAGAAGCACCCATGCGACGTTCTTGTGCCAATGCATCCTCCACCACACGTTTGATGGTTGGGAGAGCTTCAGGGCACACTCGATCGTAATAACTTGGTGACAAACCCGAGTCTGAAGATGCGGTAGCAATAGAAAAAAGAACAAAAGCAAAAATAGATATGTAGTTTCTGGTGTTCATCTTCTTCGTAATTGGCAAGAAAAAGTGTTTTTAGTACAAATTCTTTGAATTGTATTATGTTGTTAAGTTCATATGTTAGTATTTATAAGGAAGACAAATGTAAAGGATGGTTAGTTTTAGAAATGTACAAAGAAAAAAACTATATATGTTTAGTATTGGTTTACTTGCACTAAACAATGTAGCAGACTTGGTTCATGATTCTAGAACGCGTACCATAAGATTTGAGTTCTTCAATTTTCAAATTATATTATAATATTATATGTTATGGTAACTCAAAAGATGTCATAATCATTAGATACATGATATGAAAAGTATATATAGTTTGACTTGGCTAGAAATCCAAACATCATAGAGTTAGTCAATCTCATAAACAACACATAAAATGTGTATTTTGGTTATTGATTTCAAAATGATATTAAAAAAGTAAAGAAATCGAGAATCGGTAAATATATGCTTTGGTTAATCATTTTAAAAAGTAATATAATTAGGATATTTAAGACTTGTATTTCAAGCCAACGATTATAAAAAGTATTATAATTAGGATATTTAAGACTTGTATTTCAAGCCAACGAAATTGCAAGACTTGGTTGATAACCCAAAACTTAATTATACTGTTTGGTCATGATATTACATATTATATACTATCAATTTGAAACAATATAGTGCATAATGGGTTTGTACATATTACTTAGTAAGTTTTTTTGTGCATAGTTGTGTTGTACATGATGCTTAGTGTGTATAAATTTGTAAAATAAATTATATACTATCAATTTGAAACATGTTAGTGCATATGTGGTTTGTACCACATGTTTATTAGTTTGTTTATGTTGTATTGAGTTGGATCATGTGCTTAATTTGTAATATTTTTTTAGGTATTAACTTTGGGTTTTGTTTTGTTTGGCTTCAAAACTATCAATTTAAAGCATGTTGATTCAGGTCAAATATAATATTTTAGCCTGCTTATTTTATGTATGTTTCGTAAAAAAACTTTCGAACCAAGTGTAGTCAAATTATGGTTTCTTTTTTTCCCTTTTTTTCGCAAGCTCTAATTGATCTCTTTTGATTACACGTGTCAGTTTTTCCTTCATACCTGTTACGTTTTCTATGTATGAATACGTTATGAATTTAATTTACTTTACATTTTGATCCAATCACAATGCTTATACATGTTACATTCGGTTCAATTGGATACGCCGAAACGTGTGTTTTCATATGGTTAATGCATCACATAATGTTTGGACTAGTCCATACAATGTTTATAGTACCCGCTGCGCAACGCACGCGGGTCTAAATGCTAGTTAAAATGATTTTATATACTTCTAGGTTTTATTAAACACTAAAAATTATTATATATAGTGTTATGTGAGGCAGGGGCGCAGGATAGTGTATCTCCGGGGGTCGCCCGTCCCCCAAACTTTTCGATGCGTAGTGTTATGAATAGTACTTTCGTATAGGTATATACGTTGTCGCCCCATCGGTTTCGGGAAAATTGAGGGGGGGGGGGGAGCGTGGCTTCGCCAATGATTGAGGCACATTTAACACATATATATAACCTTAATATTGAAATTACAAGACTTAGTTTACATTTTGGTTTTATTTATAGACTTTTAATTTTATTAACTTTTTCTTTAAATTTAATTTGTTAACATTTCATTTTAATACAAAATCTAGTAGTCATTAAAACTTGTCATTAGATCAACGATCACACAAGTTTGATTAAGAAGCGTGAATACCTTAACAACTTGTAGACTTAAATGTACACTTTACATGACAAAACTTCACTTATCAATTGCCAAATGAATGGGTTTTAAAAGCCCAGAAGTTAAAAGTTAAGTTTGAGATCTTTAAGCAGTTCATAAAGCCCAATATGGCCAATGAGTCAGTAGAGGTAGCGGTGCACAAAAAACCCGGATCAGGACCCCAAAAAAAACCGGAACCGGGTATTATAAAACCCGGGTTTTTATATCCGAACCCGAACCTGACCCTACCCATATGGTAGGGGTTGGGTATGCATTTCTGTTATAAAACCCGAACCCGGAACCGAGTTTTTTATACCGGTTTTCAACCCGGGTTTTACGAGTACCCGGTTTCAACCCGAACCCGGAACCGGGTTTTTTCAATACCCGGTCCGGGTTTCCCAATACCCTGTTCAGGTTTTTGGTTTTTTTTTTTTTTTTGTGTTTTTTCGAGTTTTGTACCTTGGTAACGGCTATATAGCCGTTAGAAAATGTATTATGATCATTTGTTTGGTTTACATTGTATCTCTATACCCTATAAAAGGGGTCTTTGGTGACGAACAATAAACGAAGACGATCAAGTTATTCGAAGCTATCTATGTTTATCATCTTCTTCGATCCGGTTCAATGATTAGTTAGGTGTCATGTATTTCTATGTTTTATGAAATAAAAAGGTTTTGCATTTTATATTTCTATGATTTATCCAAAAAAATGAATACCCGAGTCATACCCGAACCATACCCGATCCATACCCGACCCTACCCGCACCCGAAAATAGGGTATTATAATACCCGGGTATTAGAAAACCCGACCCGAACCCTACCCGAACCCGGGTATATAGGGTATACATTTTTTATATAAAACCCGGACCCGGACCCGACCCGGATATTGTCAATAACTGATTTTGTAGAACCCGATCGTAACCGAACCCGGTTCCATACACGGAACCGGGTATTCAGAAAACCCGATTTGTGCACCACTAAGTAGAGGTGCGCAAAAAAAAAACGTACCCGGAATCGGATCTGAGAAAAAAACCTGGAAGTCTGGAACAAGTTATTTTTGTACCTGGGTATTTTATACCTGAAACCGAACCCCACTCTTTACGTAAGGTATGGATAGGGTATACATTTTGAGCTCAATACTAGCACCTGGAACCATACCCGATTTATATCCGAAAATACCCGGAATCGGTTGTCCTCTATATCTAATACCGGTTTTTTAACACTTGATAGAATACCCGAACTTTTAAAGTATATTTTTTGCTTACTTTACAGCTGTTAGGATCTGAGTTTGGATTGATTGTGTTTTACGTTTGCATTAAGATGAAAGATGACCAAGTATTGCAGCGGAATATAAATGGAAATAAACTTTGCACACAATCAAACAGGAGAATTGTTTTTAACACGCATTTTCATAAAGAACCAAATGATTGAATTTATTTCAACTACGATTACAATGCATGCATGTAACAAACTCCCCCTCAGTCTGAGCTCACAGTGATTGTTCGTACAGGAAGAAAAGTGGTGAAGAGCTAATAGAACAGTACAGGGTACTGTTCTATTTATAAGCACGCCCAAACCACTGAAGCATCTTGGTTGACGTCACCATGAAAGTGACATCTAACCTCCTTACAAACTCTAACAACTGATCTAATAAAACACTGCTATGCAATCTACTGTTTACAATACATTACATAATGAAAACTAAAACTACTGCTTTATCCTTCCACTGTTGTGACTCCAGCAGTACTTTATACCTTCAGCAGTGCTTGACCCATAGCAGTAGATTGATCAACAGGGCTTCAGTCTCATTAGCCTTTAACTTAGACAGCAGTTGTAATCAGCAGATGTTGTAAAGGATCAGTGGATGGAGGTCATCAGATGTTGAAACCACTTTCAATGGAAGAGACTTGTATACATAACTTCTGCTTATTTTGGATCCACTACTCTGATCTAGTTTTGGCTTTAATTATCTATTCCTCTGATAGGGTTCAATCCCAACAATCTCCCCCTGGAACAGATAATGCCAAAACCCTTCATTATTGTGGAACTTTATTGCCTCATCAACAGTTCCCTTATTTGCCCTTTGAGTTGTAACTCAAAGTCTAAGGCATTTGTATCATCTTCATCCATGCAAAGTGGAAGATCAAGGAGATTCTGCAGATCTTCAACACTCAAGCCAAGTGCTTGTTCTCTTGATATTTTCTTCACTTCTCCACTAGACTTGATCACAGTCAGTACATGGGTCTGTTTGTCAGTTTTCCACTTTAGTACTTTTGAGTCTGGTGAGTTTCTTGGGAGATTTTTATTAGATGAGGAGTTTGGAGATGTTGGCCTTGTGATGACTGACTGAGCAGTGCTTTGAGCTTGAGCAAGTTCAGGAATATCAGCCATCATCTGTTTGTAAACCATTTTTATAATTTCATTCATGATTGCAAAAGTCGCTAGGCGTTCCCTAGTCGGATTCGGGGGTACTCGGGAAGTACTCGGCTTAGGCGGAGACTACTCGGGGAGTAATTGGCCTGGGAGACCAGTACTCGTGCCTCGGCAGCCTACCTTGTAGCGAGTACTCGGGGAGTACTCGGAGCCTAGGGGGACTTTTACAACCATGATTTCATTACTGATGTGCACAAAATGCAACATATAAATTACATCAATTGTGGCATAAAACTAACCCTTTTTAGTACTATTGTTAGAAAAAGTATGTTTTTGTTTTCCTTTTGTATTTTCAGGATTAAATGAGCTCAAATAAATAAAAGAAGCAAAACGGCAGCTAAATCTAACATAAATACAAGAAAAGGGACAAACGTGACATGCCCGACCTCCCGACAGCATCTTCCCAAGCAAAACAAGAGAACAGAAGGCTGAACACGCCCCGTGCTCAGTGAGCATGGGGGCGTGCCCAAGTGTCAGCAGAAAAGACAAAGTTGTAGAAGCTTCTATCGCCCACCACGGGGTCGTGCTCAGCGGGCACGGGGCCGTGGTCAACTCTAAGATTCGCAGGATCTAGGGAAATCTTGATAGTACAGATACGCTTCTGCACACGGGGTCGTGCCCAGCGGACACGGGGGCGTGGTCAACTAGTGCAGACAAACTGCATTTAATGAAGAAAGAGAGGAGGATGGACATGGGATCGTGCCCAATGGACACGGGGCCGTGCCCGAGCTTCTGTTCAGCCTATAAATAGGAGTGCTTAGATCACTTGCAACTCATCCCTTGGCACACCACCTCTCTCACACTTCACCTACCACCATCACAACACCATCATCCACCACCCTCATCCATTGTCCATCATAGAGTGTGTGAGTCGTCTCGGGATCCAAGATTGATCGTAAGAGTTCTTGACAATCAAAGGCCATGTTTGCCTAAGTCTCTTACATCACTTGGTGAAGACAAGTGTTTAGTGTAATACTTTTTATTTTTTTTTTTATCTTTTCCCACTTTTTATTTGGTTATGTATTAATGACTTTAATAACTAGTTTTCTTGTGTTGAAGGTGATCCTTCCTTATCGTTTGTCCGTGGTGTCTTGGCATTATTTTACTGTCTATATAAAATAAAAGATTTTCACCATTCATATCTCCACGGTCTATATGGAGATATGTTGGCTACCTGGTCGGGGGTTAAGGGAACGGTTTGGTAAGAGTCTTGCCATTGTTCAGTGTATAGATCCTGCAAAAGACCTGGGTCAAATTTAGTAGGACCTCTTTCAATACCCACCGGTATTGGATGGCGGGGGTCCAAACTCTTTGATCCCCTCATAAGTTAAACTACTATTAAAACTTTAACCCGGCTACTTAGGACTGTATCCCTGCTGACTCGGACTACTTAGCCAAGGGTAACGTCACCTTCAAAAGAGGGGCCTACCACATTATGCATTAATAACTTAATTAATTATCTTTCAATAATCCGACCCTTTAGGATTGTATCCTTCCTGACTTAAACTACTGGGTTGAGGGTAACGTCACCTTCAAAAGAGGGGCCTAATACAATAACTAAGATAATCTCTTAAAAAGTGCAAAAATGCGGAAATAAGGTTACACTACACACGAGTCGGATCCAAGTGATTCATCTTGTCTATCTGTTTTTACTTTTCTTTTTATTTTCAGCATTTTAGTTAGTTTTATTTTTCTAGTTTAAAAACCTTTTTCTAACTTTTTATTTGATTAGACGTTGAGGATAAGCCGGTACTAAAAGCTCTTGTGTCCTTGGACTACCTCGGTATCTTACCAACACCATACTACGTCCACGATGGGTGCATTTGCCCATATGTGTTTTTAGTGTTAGTAAATATCGTGTTTTATAAATTTAAAACTTGGCTAAAAAGTGTAAAAGGGCTTAAAATATATATAAAAAATATATAACACCACACACACATCAAGTTTTTGGCGCCGCTGCCGGGGACACAAGGATTTTAAGAAAGCATAAAATCGACAGCCTAATCAGTTTTTCAAACCTTTTCAAAACGCGCGCACATTTTTCTGCATTTTAGTTTAGTTTGCATTTACAGTAGGTTGAACACGAGCCGTGCTCACTGAACACGGGGCCGTGCTGCATAATTTTCATAAAACACCCAGATACAGAGTCTGAACCCGGGGTCGTGCTCACTGAACACGCCCCCGTGCTGCACAAAACCAGTAACTTTAATTCAAACGCCCAGATACAGACCCTGAACACGGGCCGTGTCCACGGAACACGGGGCCGTGTCCAGCCTCTGTTTCCTTTTTTATTTTTGTTTTCTGGTCCCCAGGCTCTGTTGTGGTCTGTTGAGTGATTCTCATGGATCAATACTCAGGAGGCTACAACTACACTTATGATGGGGATGATTATAGGGAAGACTATTGCACTAATTGTGGTAACCCGCACTCGGTACAATATTGTAACTTATTTCAACCATCCACTTCATACACTTACTATGAGGAGCCCAGGTACGAGCCATCGACTTCATAGACATCCTATGAAGACTAAAGGTATGAACCTTCTTCCTCATACTCATATTTTGATGAACCAAGGTATGAGCCTTCATACTCATACTTTGATGGACCAAGATATGAGCCACCACCTTCATATTCTTATTATGAGGAACCATGGCGTGAACAACCCACCTCATATGAGTATTATGAAGAACAAAATTACGACCCTTATCCATCACATACTTACAATGAGGAACAATGGTATGAACCATCTACTTCATATGAGTACTATGAGGAACCAAGGATCGAACAACCGGATTCAAGCTTTGAAAATCCCGATCCTTACTCTATTACCGAAGTGACCGATAGGATATTAGAACACCTTAAAACTATCAAGCGATACATAAAAGAATCTCGCGCAAGGGAAGAGGAGTCCCGCGTAAGAGAAGAATTAAATAAAAAAGAGATAGTTGAAGAGGAAAAAATGGGAGAACAAATAAGTGAAAAACCAACACATGAGTTAAACAATGAAACAGGTGAGTCCGTTAACGTTAAAATTCAAGAAGAGTCTAATTTTGAAAAGATTAATCTCTTGGCACCTTCTTTCGAAAATCCCACTCATGCTAAGTTTTTAAACACTAACACTAAAATTGACGAAACGGTAAGCGTTAAGTTAACTAACGATCAAACTTCGCTAATAAAAGAAGACCCATTTGAAATCAACATTACACCGGTTCCATGTTTTTTTCAAAATTCCTTTATTAGTAATGTCACGATTGATAAAGATCTTTGTGTTAACATAATGCCTAATTACATTTTCGAAAAATTAAGTATTAGTAATTTTTCTCCACTTCAAATACCCATTTTTCCATCCAATCGGAAATTAATAAAATCAATCGGTGTAGTTGAGGATGTTTTGGTTCAAACAAATCAAATGGTAATCCCAACCGACTTTGTCATCCTCGATGACGCTCCACTTGTGTCGGGACGACCTTTTGTAAAAACCCACGAAGCTTTGAAAAATTGGAAGTACAACAACCTACATATTCAATTAGGGGCATTTAAAAAATGTGTCGATCTTGAACGATCAATGAAATATTCAATCGGCAATGACGACCCCCTAATTGAAGATGAGCCAGAACCACCCGATAAGGTGGGTTTAGCCAAGGACCCTTATAAACGTGGCGCACAACGGAGGCATTCCGCGGAACTATCCTTGGTTTTAGTTTAGATTAACTTTTATGTTTTCTAGTTTAGTGTTACTTTTCAGGAATAAAACACACTCGAAATGGTGGAGGTTACTAAGGGAAACTTGAACCCACACCCAATGCACAAAAACAGAGCCTGCCAACAATTTTTCTTCATTATAGCAAGTTCAGCACGGGGCCATGCTCACCCCAACACGCCCCGTGCCCGAGGTTCTGCAGAAAATGCCCAGTTTAGGTAACTGGACACGAGGCCGTGCTCACTGAACACGCCCCCGTGCCCAGCCTTCTGTTTAAATTTGATACTGGCAGTCTGACCACGGGGCCGTGCTCAGCCCAGCACACCCCGTGTTCAGCTACCCAGTAACATAAAATCTTGTTTTTAACCCACTTTTACACATTTTAATCAACCGAAAAACTTATTTTTGGGACACATTGAGGACAATGTGTAATTTAAGTGTGGGGGGATGCTAAAACCTTGAATTTTGCAAGTCCTAATAACAAGCCTTACACAAAACTCTATTGGAATAGCTAATCACCCCAAATTTTTTCAAAAACTTTTCATTTTTTTTACTTGTCTTGGTTTAATTTGGGAAATTCAAGTTCTAAAAGGTTATATTTTTATAAATTTACAACCGATAGCGTCGTGATAAAAAGAACCAACATAAGAAAATTATGAAACGACATGACAAGTTTAGTTAAAATTTGATTATATATACTTGATCACATAAAAACCCATTCCCACAAAAAGTGAGTTTTGAGCCTTTATTGAGCATACAAATACATATCTTTAAACTAAATGCTCATTTTTCATTTCTTGTGTGAATAGCCGCTTGGTTCATACGACTCTAGAACTTGCCACGACAATACATTCCCGGTCCTTACCAACTTAAATCCATGTAAGTAAATGATGGAGGCATTAGGACTAACCCTTTTTATTTCTACACCATTATTTTTCTTTTTCTTTTACCACCTACCCAAAATCCCCCTAGTTAACCCCTTTAAGCCTAAACTTTTTCATTTCTTAACCCAAACCAAAAACCCTTTTACCCACCTAAACACTTTTTCATTTTAAACCCGTTATTTTAGTAACAAAGCTCGGTTTTTCTTATGACTTGGTGAAAAAAAAATGACGATGAAGCCTCAAGAAATAAACAAACAAGTTTATCAAAAACAACTTTGTTTGAAAGAAATGCTTCATCAAAATAAAAAGTTATGAAAAATGAAAAGTCTTCCGAAAACCGAAGCTTTTTACCCTTTTCGCCCTTTTACTAACCACTAACCCATCCACCCACCTTTAGCCCAAGCCTAACCCTTCACCCCAAAAGTCCTCTTGATATTTACAAAGGTGTATAGTTAAAAAGGAGGAGGATTGATTGCTTGGCAAACCTATGGTAGGAGTAAGTTCCATGCCGCTCTCGAGTTATTCACTAAAAATACATCTTCGGCCGAGTGTTGAGTGATCCCCGTGAGGTATGTGAACTTGTATATAAATGGAATTTTAAAAAGGCATGTTATGCCCTAATAAGTAATTTATCTTATGTAACGTTTTTAATAAATCATGACGAATAGGATTGTAAATAAATAAAAATAAAACTTAAAAAAAATCTTGGAAATCCCGACACTCTATGACAAGCCAAAAAACCGTCTCTTCTACCTATTCAATTTGGGAGTGTAAAGCCACATTATAAAGAGTTTTGCTTGAGGACAAGCATAGATTCAAGTGTGGGGGTATTTGATATGCACAAAATGTAACATATAAATTATATCAATTGTGGCATAAAACTAACCCTTTTTTAGTACTAATGTTGGAAAAAGTATGTTTTTGTCTTCCTTTTGTATTTTCAGGATTAAATGAGCTCAAATAAACAAAAGAAGCAAAAAGGCAGCTAAATCTAAGATAAATACAAGACAAGGGATAAACGTGACATGCCCGACCTCCCGACAACATCTTCCCAAGCAAAACAAGAGAACAGAAGGCTGAACATGCCCCGTGCTCAGTGAGCACGGGGGCGTGCCTAAGTGTCAGCAGAAAAGACAAAGTTGTAGAAGCTTCTATCGCCCACCACGGGGTCGTGCTCAGCGGGCACGGGGCCGTGGTCAACTCTAAGATTCGCAGGATCTAGGGAAATCTTGATAGTACAGATACGCTTCTACACACGGGGTCGTGCCTAGCAGACACGGGGGCGTGGTCAACTAATGCAGACAAACTGCATTTAATGAAGAAAGAGAGGAGGATGGACACGGGGTCGTGCCCAATGGACACGGGGCCGTGCCCGAGCTTCTGTTCAGCCTATAAATAGGAGTGCTTGGATCACTTGCAACTCATCCCTTGGCACACCACCTTTCTCACACTTCACCTACCACCATCACAACACCATCATCCACCACCCTCATCCATTGTCCATCATAGAGTGTGTGAGTCATCTCGGGATCCAAGACTGATCGTAAGAGTTCTTGACAATCAAAGGCCATGTTTGCCTAAGTCTCTTACATCACTTGGTGAAGACAAGTGTTTAGTGTAATACTTTTTATTTTTTTATCTTTTCCCACTTTTTATTTGGTTATGTATTAATGACTTTAATAACTAGTTTCTTATGTTGAAGGTGATTCTTCCTTATCGTTTGTCCTTGGTGTCTTGGCATTATTTTACTGTCTATATAAAATAAAAGATTTTCACCATTCATATCTCCACGGTCTATATGGAGATATGTTGGCTACCTGGTCGGGGGTTAAGGGAACGGTTTTGATGTGTGTTGGTGTATATATAATTTATATGTATAATTAAGCCCTTTTTACACCTTTAGCCAAGTTTTAAATTTATAAAAACACGATATTCACTAACACTAAACACACATATGGGCAAGTGCACCCATCGTGGACGTAGTATTGTGTTGGTAAGATACCGAGGTCGTCCAAGGACACAAGAGCTTTTAATACCGGTTTATCCTCAACGTCTAATCAAATCAAAAAGTGAGAAAAATGTTTTTAAACTAAGAAAATAAAAACTAACTAAATGCTGAAAAATAAAATAAAATAAAAACAGATAGACAAGATGAATCACTTGGATCCGACTCGTGTATTAGTATAACCTTTGATTATTTCGCACTTTTGCACTTGTTTAAGAGATTATCTTAGTTATTGTAGTAGGCACCTCTTTTGAAGGCGACGTTACCCTCAACCCAGTAGTTTGAGTCAGCAAGGATACAATCCTAAAGGGTCGGATTATTGGAAGATAATCAATTAAGTTATTAATGCAAATTATGGTAGGCCCCGCTTTTGGCTGTGACGTTACCCTCGACTAAGTAGTCTGAGTCAGCAGGGATACAGTCCTAAATAGCCGGGTTATAGTATTAATAGTAGTTAACTAATGAAGGGGTCAAAGAGTTTGGATCCCCGCCATCCAATACCTATGGGCATTGAAGGAGATCCTACTAAATTTGACCCATGTCCCTTGCAGGACCTCTAAACGCTGAACAAGGGCAAGACCCTTACCAAACCGTTCCCTTAACCCCTGACCAGGTAGCCAACATACCTCCATATAGACTGTGGAGATATAAATGGTGAAAATCTTTTATTTTATATAGACAGTAAAATAATGCCAAGACACCACGGACAAACGATAAGGAAAGATCACCTTCAACATAAGCAACTAGTTATTAAAGTCATTAATACAAAACCAAATAAAAAGTGCAAAAGATTAAAAATAAAAAGTATTATACTAAACACTTGTCTTCACCAAGTGATGTAAGACACTTAGGCAAACATGGCCTTGATTGTCAAGAACTCTTACGATCAATCTTGGATCTCGAGACGACTCACACACACTCTACGATGGACAATGGATGATGGTGGTGGATGATGGTGTTATGGTGGTGGTGGGTGGTGGATGAAGTGTGAGAGAGGTGGTGTGCCAAGGGATGAGATGGAATGAAACCAAGTACCCCTATTTATAGGCTGAACAGAAGGCTGGGCACGGCCCCGTGTCCGCTGGACACGCCCCCGTGCCCGTCTGACAGTCTCTCTCCTCATTAATTGTAATTCGCAATTACAATTAATGCGCCTGATGTACTTTCACCATGCCCCCGTGTTCACTGGACACGGCCCCGTGGTGGGCAATGGAAGCGTCTACAAGTTTGTCTTTTATGCTGCTTCTTGGGCACGGCCCCGTGCTGGCTGAGCACGGGGCGTGTTCAGGCTTCTGTTTTCTCTTCTTTGCTTTGGAGGATGCCGTTGAGGGTCCGGGCAGTCTTCTTTTATTCCTCTCCTTGTATTTATGCTAGAATTAGTTGTCTTTTTGCTTCTTTTGTGAATTTGAGCTCATTTCATCCTGAAAATACAAAAGGAAGATAAAAACACTCTTTTTCCAACATTAGTACTTAAAAAGGGTTAGTTTTATGCCTTAATTGATGTGATTTATATGTTGCATTTTACACACATCAAATACCCCCACACTTGAATTTTTGCTTGTCCTCAAGCAAAACTCTTTAAAATGTGGCTTACACTCCCAAATGGAATAGGTAGAAGAGAAAGTTTTTTGTCTTGTCATAGAGTGTCGGGAATCCAAGATCTTTTTAGGTTTTATTTTTATTTATTCACAATTTTATTCGTTATGATTTATTGAGAACGTCTCATAGGATAAATTACTTATTTGGGCATAACATGCCTTTTTTAAAATTCTATTTATATACAAGTTCACATACCTCACGGGATAAATCACTCAACACTCAGTCGTAGGTGTATTTTTAGTGAATCACTCGAGAGCAGCATGGAACTCACACCTTCCATAGGCTTGCCAAGCAATCAATCCTCCTTTTTAACTTTTTACCTTTGTAAATATCAAGAGGACTTTTTGGGTGAAGAGTTAGGCTTGGGCTAAAGGTGGGTGGTTGGGTTAGTGGTTAGTAAAAGGGCGAAAAGCGTAAAAAGCGTCGGTTTTCGAAAAAAAAAATTTAGTGACTTTTTATTTTGAAGTATTCCTCCAAACAAGCTTTTTGTTTGTATAGCTTTGTTTGTTTTTAACTTCATCATCACATATATATATATATATATATATATATATATATATATATATATATATATATATATATATATATATATATATATATATATATATATATATATTTTAGTCACATAAAAGAACGAGCTTGCGAAAAACCGAGCTTTGTTACTAAAATAAGGGGTGAAAAATAAAAAAGTTTTTGGTGGGTAAAAAGGGTTTTAGGGTAATGAAATGAAAGGTTTAGGCTCAAAGGGGTTAACTAGGGGGATTTTTGGGTAGGTGGTAAAAAAAAATTGAAAAATAATGGTGTAGAAAGAAAAATGGTTAGTCCTAATGCCTCCATCATTTACTTACTTGGGTTTAAGTTGGTAAGGACCGGGAATGAATCGTCGTGGCAAGTTCTAGAATTGTAAGAACCAAGCGGCTATTCACACAAGAAACGAAAAATGAGCATTTAGTCTAAAGATGTAAATTTGTATGCTCAATAAAGGCTCAAAACTCACTTTTGTGGGAATGGGTTTTTAATGTGATCAAGTATATATAATTAAATTTTAACTAGACTTGTTATGCCGTTTCGTAATTTTCTTATGTTGGTTCTTGTATCACGACGCTTTCGGTTGTAAATTTTATAAAAATATAACCTTATTGATCTTGTGATTCCTAACTTAAACTTTAGACAAGTAAAAATGAAAGGATTTTTGAAAAAAAATTTGGGTGTTTAGCGGTTCCAATAGAGTTTTGTGTAAGGCTTGTTGTTAGGACTTGCAAAATTTCAAAGTGTTAGCTTCCCCCCCACACTTAAATTACACATTGTCCTCAATGTGTCCCAAAAATAAATTTTTAGGTTGATTGGATGTGTGGTGTGGTGTTAAAATGCAAAGATTTATGTTACTGGCAGCCTGGACACGGCCCCGTGGTGACCGGGCACGGCCCCGTGGTCAGGTGCCAGTAACAGAAATTAAAGAAATGAGACAGAAGCCTGGACACGGGGGCGTGTATGGTGAACACGGCCCGTGTCCAGTTACCTGAACTGGGCGTTTTTCTGCAGGTGGCTCAGCACGGGGCCGTGTTGGTTGGGCACGGCCCGTGTTGAGCCTTCTGTGATCGAGATTCGTGTCGGGTTGCTCTGTTCTTTGTGCATGGGGCCATTTTTCTCATTCCCTTTTTCATCCATTACCACCATAAGTGTGTTTTATTCATCAATAACCATCAATCTTAGAAACCATCATATCATTGCAAACATAGAGAATTACATATAGTTAACTAAATAACTAGGGGGATACATGAGGTTATCATAAAGGTTCTACTTATTTAGGAAAATTTCGGGAATAGCTTCCCGATGTAGTAAGACCCTTTAGCCGATGGCTCCTCGGTTATTGTTCAAAGCGACTCTTCTATCTCCCTTGGGAGGAAGAAAGCAGCTTCATTCTCTTCAGTGGCTTGAGGAAGAACATTCACCGGGACTCCTTGCACCACCCTTTGCTGAGGCCCTTGGTGCATGGCATGCCATTCGGCCGGAATGATGACCTCGGGCACTACATTCCACGCTCTTTGGGTTATTACGGGAACCAAAGGCGGGGAGGCGAGAAGGTTTAACCTTTGGTGCAGGAGGTTCACTTCTCGAAGACAGCCTTCCAATCCTACCGTCAGATGATTAATACGGTCCACTAACGCTTCTTCTACTCCCGTCATCTCGTCTATGGCTTCCCTTAAGGCGTAAACGTAGTTTACTAGGGAGTCTTCTGCTGTGGACGACCTTCTCCCATTTCGGTTATTTCGTGAAGATGATCCGCTAGTCCTGCTGGCCATTTTCTGTGAAAGAAACCAAAGATAACTAAATTTTTGCAAAACAGCACCTCGAGCACGGCCCCGTGCTCACTGAGCACGGCCCCGTGTTAAGTTGTCTGCAGGATTTTTGGCTAAGGATTCTTGGGTTTTAAATTATTTTCACATCTTTTAACTGTGGTTTAAGCTTAGATAATTTAAAACAAAGTTATTGAATCAACTTTATACAAGAATCCGCAGCAAATAATCTTACAAACTTTACATAGAAGGTTGGAACCATGGGGTTTCCAAGCTTCCATGGAGGAGATGTTTGAAAAATTTTGAAAGAAGGAGAAATGAACAAAAGTGGAAAGGACAAGATGGTCCTTGGGAACCTTCTTTTAGCACTTACCTAGGATGGTATATGTGAAGATCCCAGGAATCTCTATCTAGTGAAGTGGTCAAAAATGAGCAGGAATCAGGCTGCATTTAAAGAAAATGACAGCACGCTGGACACGGCCCCGTGTCCGCTGGGCACGGCCCCGTGTGCAGAGAAAATCCTGACACATTTTGTCCGTATTCTGACAAAATCAGCAGAGAATCTTCTGGGTGGGCATGGGGTCGTGTTGACCGGACACGGCCCCGTGTTGGGAGGCTGTTTTATGGAGTTTTGTTGCTCCTAAGGATTTTATTTATATCGGGTGGTTCTTGATTGGTTGGGACAACCCCAAAGTGCCTAAGATACCTTAATTGTCCTATACTAAGGCGAGAACGCAAGAGGTTATCGGTGAGGGTAATTCCTATTTTCATTGTAGGTGGACAAGTCCAACCCTTTTCCGGGCTCTCGTTAAAGAAGGTGTATGCCGAATCGCTCAGGTCTATGTATGCACCGAACGAAGTCGATGGAGAGTCCTTCACGGCACAATCGGCACAGGGACGACTACCGTCCAAGTCTTTTCTAGGTATGAAGGTATTTTCGGGAGCAACGAGGTTGTCAGAATGCGGTTCCAACATTTCCTCATGGTCATCGTCTTGGGGTGGATCAATAAAATCCTTCCTAAGTTCCTTTGACCAATTTAGAATTAGTTCTTCTAGCTGAAATAACTCGTCAAGGAGCATTTCCCCTAGAATATCTGGCTGGGTGCATTCGAGGGAGAGATAGTGCTTATTTTTACTTTCGCCCCTCTTAAGGTTATAAGGAATCGGTGGGTCTATATAGCGGGGCCTATAATTTAGAAAATAACATTTTAGTTCTTCATGTTCGCCTCCACATAATCGACACCACGTACCATAAGAGTTCCGAACGTAAAAAGAATTACTATCACTCATGTTTGTGTCTGAAATTACCAACCGCCGGGATCTAACGGTTCTGTTTTCAGTAAGAGAATCTTGGGCACGGGGGCGTGTTGTGTGGACACGGCCCCGTGTTCAGCTTACTGTCTGACTTAAAACAGGATTGCAGTTCCAATGATTGAGCACGGGGGCGTGTTCAGCGGGCACGGCCCGTGCTAAGCTCTGCAGAAGCTGAAAAACTAAGAAAAATCCTAAAAATTAAAAAGAAAAATAAAAATATGATTAGGCCGTTGATTCCTAGCTTTCTTAAAATCCTTGTGTCCCCGGCAACGGCGCCAAAAACTTGATGTGTGTTGGTGTATATATAATTTATATGTATAATTAAGCCCTTTTTACACCTTTAGCCAAGTTTTAAATTTATAAAAACACGATATTAACTAACACTAAACACACATATGGGCAAGTGCACCCATCGTGGACGTAGTATAGTGTTGGTAAGATACCGAGGTCGTCCAAGGACACAAGAGCTTTTAATACCGGTTTATCTTCAACGTCTAATCAAATCAAAAAGTGAAAAAAATGTTTTTAAACTAAGAAAATAAAAACTAACTAAATGCTAAAAAATAAAATAAAATAAAAACAGATAGACAAGATGAATCACTTGGATCCGACTCGTGTATTAGTATAACCTTTGATTATTTTCGCACTTTTGCACTTGTTTAAGAGATTATCTTAGTTATTGTAGTAGGCCCCTCTTTTGAAGGCGACGTTACCCTCAACCCAGTAGTTTGAGTCAGCAAGGATACAATCCTAAGGGGTCGGATTATTGGAAGATAATGAATTAAGTTATTAATGCAAATTATGGTAGGTCCCGCTTTTGGCAGTGATGTTACCCTCGACTAAGTAGTCTGAGTCAGCAGGGATACAGTCCTAAATAGCCGGGTTATAGTATTAATAGTAGTTAACTTATGAGGGGGTCAAAGAGTTTGGATCCCCGCCATCCAATACCTATGGGCATTGAAGGAGATCCTACTAAATTTGACCCAGGTCCCTTGCAGGACCTCTAAACGCTGAACAAGGGCAAGACCCTTACCAAACCATTCCCTTAACCCCCGACCAGGTAGCCAACATACCTCCATATAGACCATGGAGATATGAATGGTGAAAATCTTTTATTTTATATAGATAGTAAAATAATGCCAAGACACCATGGACAAACGATAAGGAAAGATCACCTTCAACATAAGCAACTAGTTATTAAAGTCATTAATACAAAACCAAATAAAAAGTGCGAAAGATTAAAAATAAAAAGTATTATACTAAACACTTGTCTTCACCAAGTGATGTAAGAGACTTAGGCAAACATGGCCTTGATTGTCAAGAACTCTTACGATCAATCTTGGATCCCGAGACGACTCACACACACTCTACGATGGACAATGGATGATGGTGGTGGATGATGGTGTTATGGTGGTGGTGGGTGGTGGATGAAGTGTGAGAGAGGTGGTGTGCCAAGGGATGAGATGGAATGAAACCAAGCACCCCTATTTATAGGCTGAACAGAAGGCTGGGCACGGCCCCGTGTCCGCTGGACACGCCCCCGTGCCCGTCTGACAGTCTCTCTCCTCATTAATTGTAATTCGCAATTACAATTAATGCGCCTGCTGTACTTTCACCACGCCCCCGTGTTCACTGGACACGGCCCCGTGGTGGGCAATGGAAGCTTCTACAAGTTTGTCTTTTATGCTGCTTCTTGGGCACGACCCCGTGCTGGCTGAGCACGGGGCGTGTTCAGGCTTCTGTTTTCTCTTCTTTGCTTTGGAGGATGCCGTTGAGGGTCCGGGCAGTCTTCTTTTATTCCTCTCCTTGTATTTATGCTAGAATTAGTTGTCTTTTTGCTTCTTTTGTGAATTTGAGCTCATTTCATCCTGAAAATACAAAAGGAAGACAAAAACACTCTTTTTCCAACATTAGTACTTAAAAAGGGTTAGTTTTATGCCTTAATTGATGTGATTTATATGTTGCATTTTACACACATCAGGTTTGGTAAGAGTCTTGCCATTGTTCAGTGTATAGATCCTGCAAATGACCTGGGTCAAATTTAGTAGGACCTCCTTCAATACCCACCGGTATTGGATGGCGGGGGTCCAAACTCTTTGATCCCCTCATAAGTTAAACTACTATTAAAACTTTAACCCGGCTACTTAGGACTGTATCCCTGCTGACTCAGACTACTTAGCCGAGGGTAATGTCACCTTCAAAAGAGGGGCCTACCACATTATGCATTAATAACTTAATTAATTATCTTTCAATAATCCGACCCTTTAGGATTGTATCCTTGCTGACTCAAACTACTGGGTTGAGGGTAACGTCACCTTCAAAAGAGGGGCCTATTACAATAACTAAGATAATCTCTTAAAAAGTGCAAAAGTGCGGAAATAATCAAAGGTTACACTACACACGAGTCGGATCCAAGTGATTCATCTTGTCTATCTGTTTTTACTTTTATTTTTATTTTCAGCATTTTAGTTAGTTTTATTTTTCTAGTTTAAAAACCTTTTTCTAACTTTTGATTTGATTAGACGTTGAGGATAAGCCGGTACTAAAAGCTCTTGTGTCCTTGGATGACCTCGGTATCTTACCAACACTATACTACGTCCACGATGGGTGCACTTGCCCATATGTGTGTTTAGTGTTAGTAAATATCGTGTTTTATAAATTTAAAACTTGGCTAAAAAGTGTAAAAGGGCTTAAAATATATATAAAAAAATATATAACACCACACACACATCAATTACCAGCAGCTATTTCCTCTGCTGTTTCTGCATACATCTATTTTTGCCTTCTTCTTTGATAAAGAATGGCACCAGGTGGAGCAGTGGCTCTCCTGATTTGCAGCTTTGGTGGTCTTGTTGAAACCTCTGATTCAGGATAGTCAGGTTTTTGAGGAATTTTTGGATTTTTCTTTCTTAATTCCTCCAACTTTTTGTAAGTGGCCCTGACTTTGTCTTCTTTCCACCTCATCACTTGGTTCTTTAACCCAAAGTCAGCAGTGATCAATTCCTCTTTCATTCTCCTCAGCTCCAATGCCTTATCAGGTACATTCTTCTTGTATTTTGCCCAATCAGGAGGAGTATGTTTAACCTTTTTTTTAATCATTTCTTAAATCCCGGCTGCTTCATTTTCAAGCTCAGGAATGGTCCATTCTTTGTACATGTGTTTTTCTCCCTTATATTTCTTATAAGCCATGATATTTTCAGTGTAGTCTTTTCTCAGGGATTCATCTGCTCTTTCTGATATTTGCTGACAAACATTCTTTGCAAACTGCTCCAAAATCTGACTTGTGTGAGCAGAAATTGATAATGCCTTTGAATTTCTTTATCAGACTTTCCTTGTTATTTTTTCTTGGAGATATCCTCTGCCTGTTGAGCCTTAACACTCAAGTATTCTTCAATGTTGTTAGGCCTGGGATATCCTTCAACAGATGGTAAACTCCTTTTAGCAGGGTCATCCTCAAAGTAGAAAGATTTGATTTCTTCTCTGACAGCCATAAGCTCTAGGGAATATTGGACACCTGCAGGGGTAATGTCAGTGATTGGCTTTTGTACATGGGCTGAAGAGATAGGAATAGGGTTAGGTATGGTAACAAGTGATAAAGGTTGTGAAGATGTTGGTGGTGGTGAAGAATCATCATCTTTTAGAATTAACCTTCTCCTTTTAGGTTGAGGAGAGGCTGATGATGTTTTGGGTGGTTCAGTGGTGGTGATTTGAGTGGTGGTTATTGTAGTGGAAGTGATTAGAGTGGGAGGTTGCTAACTAACAGTTGTTGAAACAACTGGTGTTTCAACCACTGTTGCCATTACAACTGATGATGTGTCATCAGCTGTTTTCTGCTTTTTGGTAGGAGGTGATGGTGGTGATGGTAGTTTTGGTGGTGATGGAATATTTGGTGGGGCAGTGGTTGAAATGGGAGCAGTTGTTGTGGTTGAAGTGGTGGTTTTTGGTTTAACAACTGCTGAAACCACTGAAGTACCAACAGTTGTTGATACAGCAGGTGTTACAACAGCTGTTTGGGTGGAAGATTGATGTGTGAGGTTTATGGTAGGTTTAGGAGTTTGCTTTGTGGGTCTGGATGGTGTGTGTTTGGGTTCCCTCACTTTTCTAGTGGGATTCTTTCTTTTTGACTCAACATTTTTATCATCCTTAGATCCAAAAATACCCTATTCATTCAGTTCCATAAATGCTCTTTTCTCCTGTTCCCACCTGGATTTATCCTTAGCCTCTCTATCCCTTTTTACACTTGCTTTTGCTTCAGCAAGTGCATTTGTGGTCACATCAATCTTCTTGGTTCCATCTGGCAAGGGAATGTCTTTAAGCATGCAATCTTTTTGTGGCTCAATGTACAGACCATCTTCATATCCCTTCTTCTTCCACTGCTTGATTTTCTCCCCCTTTTTGGCATTATCTGGTGGTGGTTTATCCACAAAGATAACAGTGGGAGGAGCAGTGCCAGTGGTGTTTAGTATGTGGGCCTTTATAGCCTTGATATCAGCTTGGGTATCTTTAAACCTTGACTCCATGAGATTTCTGAACTTTTGGATTTGAATCTCATGCTGCTGATCAGCTAATTCTCTTTGTTGTTAGAGAAGTGGTTGAAACAAACTCCACAACTCATTTGAAGTGGCAGCAGATGGTGGAGCAGCTGTTGGAGTTGTTGCAGCAGTGGGTGGTACCTTTTGAACTTTCAAACCTGTTGCAGCATGTCTTTGATTTCTGCAACAGATGTATCTAGTTTGTCAATTCTATCCGTCAATTCTTGGTACATTAAACCATCACCCAACTTAATGGGATCATCTAATTTCCCACTTACAGTGGTTGTAACAGTGGTTGACTCAGGGAGTATACTCCAGAAATCATCCACTGATGCCCCTTTGTCTTGGAACTGGGGACTTCTTCCTTCAAATTGAGAGACACTTTTTAGTGAACCAGTGAAGACTAGATACACAAGTGTTCCCAGAGAAGAAATTGCCTTCAAGGAAGTCTTATTGATGTAACCACTGCCTAAATGCAAACCAGTGGGTTCAGCACTTGTAGTGGCTGCTTCACTTGAACTCCCACCAAGAGTTACTTGTAACTCAAGGGGTGTAACCTCCTCAGGTGTTGTTGGTTGGTTAGCAATGATTGATACATCAGACTCAGTCACTTGTTGAGGTATGTTCTCATTGACAGGTGAGTGAGAAGGACTAGTTTGTACCTGGTTCAAATCAAGAGCATCCAACAACATTTTTGTTTGTGGAGGAATTGTGGAGGTGAGGTTAGGTGTAGAGAGCGAATTGGCCCCGGGCTGTGGGCTGTGGATGATGGAAGCAAGTGATTCCAGAGCATCATATTGTGGTGTCCCTATTGATACAACCTGTTCTTTTTGAGAAGAAGCAGGAGGATTTTCACGCATGGGTTGAGATCTTTCTACCATCTGCTGTGAGGAAGTAGCAACAGTGGTTTCTTGTGACTTTTGTGTTGTCACTGGTAGTTGCTCTGGGATCTCATCTTCCAGAGTTGCCTTTTGTGTAGGTTTTGGGGGTTTTTGAGTTTTCTTTTGTCTTGTCTTTTTGGTGATTTTAGGTGTCGGTTTCACAACAGTTGTTTTGCTGCTGTGATCACCTAGAGCAGTGGGCTCAGCAGCAGATACCTGAGGAGCAGTGGTAGCTACTAAATTCTGCTCAGGCACCTCTGCTTTTGTTTTGCAAGGTGTTGAAAGTCTTGTAAAAGTTTCAGCTGTTAAGCTGTTTATTTGAAAAGAGTCACCTTGTTGGATCACATGAGCATCATCCTTACCAGATTTCTTTTGAAAATAATAACTTGAAAATCTTGGAAATAGTAAGAATGGTTTTTTATCAACATTTTTAACTAGATCATTAAAGATCTCCTGGGAGTAGTTAAAGTTTTCATTTTGTAAAATAGCATATCCCAGGTATTGAATCTTTAATGGTATCTCATTAAAAGCAGTTGTTTTGTTTGAAACACACATCAACAGGGTATGGAATAAAAATCTTGTTGCAGGAGGGAAGCTACCTTTTTGTAAGGTATCCCTCTTCATTTGTTCTGCATACCCCCTTTCAAGAAAATCAGTTTGATATTCGTTTTTAGGGGAAAAAATATTTACCTTGCTGATCATCAAGTTCGAATACCTCTGAAATGGATTGTGGTGTGATTTTGACTGTTTTACCCATTAGAGAGGAATTAATGGCTATGATGTCTTCACCTTGTGTTTCAAGAGTAGCATTTTTCCAAAATTCTCTCTGGGTTTTCAGGTAAATCGGAGCATCTGCTGTCAACAAAGTTTTGTACTTTGAAGATGACATAGTGTCAATGATGGAATCGTAGATATCAATGGTACCGGGTTTTATGAGGAGACCCAGATAGTTGTGAGGAGCTTTGTATGGAATTTCAATGGGTGTGGTAGCCATTTGAGTGGCCTTTTTGGAAGTTGATTTTGCAGATCAAGACGACTTTGATTTTGTCATGTTGAAGAAGAAGAACGATAAATGATTTGGGAGAAATGGATGATAACTGCTTTGAGAAAGGAATTTTTGTGAATTTGATTCGATAGTAAAACCCTGTTTGGCGATTTTGAGAAGGGTTTTATAAAGGAAAAAAGTGAATGCTGATGTGGCAGCGGTTACAAAAAGATCTGACCGCTATGTACTGTCCACGTGCCAACCCCTGATGAGTAGTGGAAGACAGTTGTTTTAGGAAAACCACTGATGGAACAAGACTAGTGGTTGTAACTATCAGTGGATAGAAACACTGATTTTAACCAACAGTGATTACCAAGGAAATGAGAGAACGGGGTTGACATTCAGCAGTGGATAGCATTTAGAACAGATGTTTGAACAAAACAATGGTTATGGTAGACTTTTAAGGATTGAATGAAAAATTCATTTTTAGCTATTTTTAAGGATGGATTTTTGATTTTCTGAAAACATTATAATGCTTTTATTCATAGAAAAACAGGATTTTGCCTGTTATTCCATGTTCAGCATGCCAATCCTAGAGATCAAGCTTTCAAAGGTGGATGTGTCTAATGCTTTGGTTAGCACATCTGCCAGTTGATCTTTAGTTGGAACATGGTGTAGAGAAATCAAACCTTTTTTCCTAGCAATCCTTCACAAAGTGATGTCTGATGTCAATGTGCTTGGTGGTTGAATGGGAAACTGGATTTTTGATGATATTTTCTGCTGCCTGGCTATCCAACATGAGTGGTGTTTTCAAGGCAGTGATACCAAAATCCAGCAACTGATTTTGAAGCCAAAGTAGTTGGGCTGTACAGCTTGCAGCAGCTATGTATTCTGCCTCAGCAGTGGATGTGGAAACAACTGCTTGTTTTTTGCTTTGCCAAGACACTAAGCAATTGCCTAGTAATTGGCACCCTCCTAAAGTGGACTTCCTTGTCTTGTCACATCCAGCAAAGTCACTATCTGAGTAACCTGAAAGCTTAATTTTACCATCAGCTGGATACCAGATACCAAGTATGGGAGCACCTTTTAGGTATCTGAATATCCTTTTTACGGCAATAAGGTTTGACTTTCTAGGGGCTGATTGGGATCTTGCACAAACACATGTTGCAAACATGATGTCTGGCCTAGATGCAGTTAGGTACAATAAAGATCCAATCATGATTCTATACAGAGTTTGATCAACCAAATCATCCTTTTCATCAGACATGACTTTTGTTGTGGAATGATGATTTCATATCCATAGTCTGATGATGAGTTTTCTGATGGACCTGCATTGTTAGTCTTGACAACAGTATTTTTAAAAGTGAATTTATCAAGGTCAAACAATTCTGCAGGATTTGCAGGGATTTTCATTGAAGTGAGTTCATTGAACTTCACATTCAAAGTCTCTTCCACTGGTTTGGTCCTTGTGGTAAACACCTTATAGGCCTTAGCAGTGGTTGAGTATCCCAAATGATATCCACTGTCTACTTTGGCTGCAAATTTTGAAATGGAATCTTTTAAGTTCAAAATGAAGCATGGGCAGCCAAACACTTTAAAGTATGAGATCAGTGGTTTGATTTTATACAGAAGTTCATAAGCAGTCTTTTGATGCCTGGGGTTGATTAAAACTCTGTTTTGGACATAGCAAGCAGTGTTTACTGCTTTTGCCCAAAAAGTTAATGGCAAACCTGAATCTGCAAGCATGGTTCTGGCAGCCTCAATCAAAGTCATGTTCTTTCTTTCAACAACCCCATTTTGCTCTGGTGTTCTTGGAATGATGTACTGCCTTACAATTCCTTTTGACACACAGAAATCATCTAACTCCTTATTTCTGAACTCTGTGCCATTATCACTCCTAAAGATTTTTACTGGAAGATCAAACTACTTTTCAACCTGTTTCACAAAGTCTTGCAGAATGCCTGAAGTCTCATCTTTTGAGTGTAAAAAGTAAGTCCATGTAAACCTAGAAAAGTCATCAACAATAACCAAACAATATCTCTTTTTCTTAAGACTCATGACTTTAACTGGGCCAAACAAATCCATATGAAGCATTTGCAAACATTTGGTTGTTTTGAACTCTTCAATTGATTTGTATGAGCTTTTATGTTGTTTTCATTTTAGGCAAGAAACACAATGCTCAGGACAGGTGTCACACTCCAACCGATGGCGGAAACATCGGGGCGCGGCAATGAGCGAAACATATTGTCCAGAAGTTTCCATAACAATTACATTTACCAAATATTTTAAGTAACACGTCCCATACCATGTCATATAAGATAATATAATTATTACAGTACAAATCTAGGCAAATTGTTCTGTTCCGACAACTCAGGTTTCATTAGTACAGATAACTATTTGTTGGTCTCTAAGACTCTTTCCTAGCCTTGATTTCCATGCAAATAGACACCTTAAGCACCTATCACATACGTTAAAATAAAGTCAATACACATAGTGTGAAGGCGAGCATACAAGTTTGATAATAGCATATAGAGTTTGAAATAGTTTACGCATAACCAGCACGTACACTGAGTAAAACGAAGCATGTTAGTTATCAACATGAACCTATCGATACCAATGACTGCGGGTTGACTGCCCAAGGCAGTTCGTAATACATGATCACCACTGTAATCCATGCAAATAATTGTCCTTAACAACCCCCGTGTGAACGGGTGCTGAGTCCAAACTATAGTACTATCGTTGCTAAGGCAGGTAGAAAGCATTCCATGTCTAAACATAACAAACAAGCATTCATTAAGTCACGTATAACATGCGGTATCGGTTAGCGTTAAAAGTATTGCGTAGTGTGTTCGATCTGATTTCGCATAAGTAACGTATGTAACACCCAAAAGTGCGTAAAGCAAAAAGGGATCGAGTATACTCACAGCGGTTGATGGATTGAAGGGAGCGCTTGAGAGTAAGGTTAGCCTGAATAGTTCGATAGCATAAAGATAAGTGACGCGTAAAACGAAAACAAGTTCTGGTGGGTCGATCGGATGGTAGCCCGATCGAACAGCTGATCGTGCGAGTGACAGTTCGTTCGGACGGTGGTCCGTTCGGATGGCCGTTCGAGTGGATTGTTTCTTTCTTTAGGAAGAATGTGTTGTGTATGATGGTTTGACTTTTGAAGTTTTTGTTGTAGCATATTAAAACATTGAAGTATCTCTACCTTTCAGGTCGGTCGATCGGGCGGTCGTTTGGTCGGACAGCAACCCGTTTGGTTGGGTACTTCAGTGAGAGCAAGTTCGTAGTAGGTTGTCACTTGATCGGACAACAGTTCGATCGGGTGGCATTCCTAGTGCATTGAACATGTTGAAAATTGTTTAAGTGTTGAAGTTTAATTGTCACATGTTCGAGCGGTTAACCCGATCGGATGGTAGTTCGATCGGACAACAACTCGTTCAACGATCAGACTTCAAATGTTGGTGAGTAGTTCAAGTGTGGGACCCAAGATGTAAGTCGTTCGGTTTGGCCAGTCAATCGGATTGGCTGTTCGATCGGACAGCAGTCCGATCGGACGACACTTCGTTCTGGTCGACCTGTTCGTCTTACACTTGGTTGTTTTTTATTGTTTGTCGTTTTTATCGAGACGTTTTGATAACGTGTTAAGCAACAGAAACCTTGTCAATACTTGGTATCCCTGATCGGACAGGAATCACCCAACCCGGTTAGTTAACGGTTCGAGACGGTGTTCCATGTTTAACCCGGAATCGGTGGTCTCTAGGATAGAATCCAGATCTCGAACCAACATAACCACAAGAATGAGTAGTGAGTCGGCACAAGCTCTGATTCTATCGGTTTTTAGTGCATTTAGTGTAAGAGAGTTGAAAGAAAGTTTGAAAACCATCTTTCAATCCTTTTTATTGTGAATATGTTTAGATCTATGAAAGATCTTTATTAGTTTATGTGGAACTCGGTTAGATCTAAGTTGTTCTTGGTGGATTGAGGTCAAAACATGAAGTTCTTCAAGAACACATGATGAGGTCATCCTAGAACACCTTGAATCTTGGTGAGTTCACGGTTAAAAGTTAAGATTTAAAAGATATAAAGGTGTAGGAGTGCGTGTAGATCAAGAAAGTACAAGATTTAGGACGAGATCTTACCGGAATCGAGAGAAATCTGAAGAAAAGTGAGGAGTATGCGCTGGTCGGACGTCACTTTGCCAAAAGTGGAAAGAATGAAAGTGACAGGAGGTATTTATAGAGTTCCCAAAGAGGAAAGGACTGGTCGATCGGCCAGGCAGCTCGATCGGCCAGTCAGCTCGATCGGACAGCCTGTCCGATCAGACGGCAGTCCGAGCGGACGACTGGTCGATTGGCTGGTTACCTGATCGATTGGTCGCCTGATTCGAGTGTTCGGTGCGACGAGTTTTGCAGTTTCGATTTCGATTGCGAGCATTTCGATGCGATAGAGTTTCCTAGTCAAATTACTTTAAAGGTCAACTATTCATATATCGTGCTATCTCTTCTCCACCAATTATCATACTATATCTACATATAAGCATCCTTATTTCGTATTCGTTTAGCGTTTGCGATTCGATTGCAATTGAGTTCGATTGCGTTTCGATTGATTACCACACATAACATAAGTTAAACATGCACAAGTAACACATAAGGCACACACACACGTATAACAATAACCCAAAATGCGAAATTCGAGTTTGCGAGTGCGATGTTGATTAGATTAGTTCGATTAGCGTTTAGTTGACTTTATCGCATTGTTACTTCCTATTGTTCACAGTCGTAAGGCGATTCATAGCGATAAATATACATCGATTACTGCGATTATTAACAATTACTCCACATAATACAACTAACGTAAAACATAAAATAGACTAACTATAAGTTAAAGAAGTCAAGACAAGAATTGAGTGAGGAGAGATAGATTGCAATTAGCAATCTTTTCTTCCTTTGACTTTAATCTTGACTTTGACTTTCGAAACACGGGGTGTTACAACAGGTGAACAGTTTTTGAGGTAAACCTCTTACTAACCCCTGTTTTGAGATGGCAGTGATTGTCTTGAGATTTGTGTGCCCCAATCTCCTGTGCCATAATTCTGTCTCTTTGTTTGAAGCAGCTGAGAACAGACAGGCATCAGTCTTGGGGCTTTCTTTTGACAAATCAACAACATAAACATTGCCACTTCTTTGAGCAAAAGTTGAGTTTTTCCATTTTTTATTATTGCTTCAATCTTTTCAACCATTTCTGGTCCAACAATCCTACAACAGTCCTTTGTGAAGAATGAGCCATAGCCCTTATCACTCATTTGAGAGACACTCAGGAGGTTGAATTTTAGATTGTCTATTAGATTGACATTTTCAAATTTTACATTACCAGACTGCACTGTACCAGACCCCAGAACTTTCCCTTTACTATTATTACCAAAGGATATATCACCCCCTCCATGGATTTTGAAATCTTTGAGTAGTGCTTTACATCCTGTCATCTGCCTGGAACCTCCACTATCTACATACCAAAGGCTATCTAAGCATGCAGAAGCTCCCTGCACATGAAGTAAAAAAGGATTAGTTCATTAAGGTCTCCAAAGCCAATAAGGGTTTGGATGGGGTCTCAACAGTGTATGGGATGAGTTCAGGTGCATGTACAATGGTTAGCTCAGGGGTTTGAACATTTTTGGGAATGTTTTTCTCTAACCACTGTTGTGGATCTTGACCAATCACCTATTGATAGCCAAAAGGATACCTGTTCACTCTTGGTTTAGAAGGCTTTTTGTAAACCTCATAAACATGTGGGTTCCTTTGGTATGATGGTTCTCCCTTACCTCTTCTGTATTGATTGGCAGGGGGTGCATCAGTCACCTGAACATCTCTTTTCACAGATGTTTGGTTCAGCTGTTTTGTAACAGTTGTTTGGACTGGCACAAACAGTGGTTGATTCTTGGTGAATTTGACAGATGATGTTGATGAACTTAAGGATGTTTTGCAGTGTACTCATTCTTTTTTACATCAAAGTTTTTGAGATACACACATTCTTGAGTTTTGTGGTTTGTTTTACCACAGATGGTGCAGCTCTCAGCAGGTGCAATGACACTTGTTTTGTTGATATCCTATGCTTTTTGATGAAAACAGTCTTTTGTGAGATGATTCTTCTTTTCACAGAAATCACAAAACAGGTTTTTGATTTTTTTCCCTTTTCTTCCACTTTTCAGATTCCTTAGCAACAGAGTTTTGAACCACTATTGGGATATCTTTGAGAGGAATGACCATAACTTTAGGAGCTTTTACACCATCAGTGGTTGTGAAATCCATTGGTTTGAAATTTTCAAGGATGTCACACTCATTAGACCATGTGGGTTTAAATTGGTATTTCTCAATTTCCTCAAAAGTTGAGGATCCCACAGATCTTTCCAGAGTGATTTTGTTACCAAGTTTGTCAGTAATTTTAACTTCTTGGCCATCCTTGTTTGTGGGAATGATTTCAACAGTGGATTGAACAGAATATTTTAAAGCATTGTTTTCAATTTCATCATGTTTTCTAAACCCAACACCAAATTTCACATTGCTGTTGATCTGTTTTTCAAGCATGACCTCATAACCTTTGCAAGACTCCACCCATTTCTCACAAGTGATTTGGGTGGATTCCAACTCCTTTTTGAAAACTTGATATTTTTCTACCATAGTTTGGAGTTGATTCTTGGTTATGCTCTGCTCTTCTTTGAGACTGCAGATTTCTTTATCCTTTTCAGCTAATTTGTTTTTAAGTTCTTTTAAAGACTTTTCAAATTTGACTTCATCATTCAACACTCTATCCCTAAGGTTTTCATTCACCTCTTTAATGTTAGCAAATGCTATGATGCATTTGTCTGAACATAGATTTTCAAGAACCTGAGATGATACCATAGCTGCAGCCATCATGGCACAATCACAAACATGCTCTTCTTCATCAATCACCTTCTCTACCTTTTCACCATGCTTTTCTTCTTCTTTATCTTCAGGCCAGGGGTCATTCAGTGGTTCAATCTGGGGTTCTGAACTTTCTTTCAGCAGTAGTTCACCAGCAACAGCAGTAACCACTTCTTCAGCAACTTCATCCACTGTTTCAGCACTTGTTTGCCCTTTTTCAGCATCCAGCTCTTCTGGTATTGACTGTAATGCCATAAGACAAAATTCATCATTAGAAGCATCATTAGTAGCATAGAGTGCAAAATTTTCATCACCTAGCTCATCAGGTAAGCTGCTCCAGTCAACAAAGCCTTGGGTGAAAAAGCTTTGCTGATCTGGTTGAACCACTGCTGGTGGTGCAGCTTGTTGTGGTGCAACTGGTTGCACTTGTACCTGAGGTACAGGAGCCTGGACATACTGAATTTGAGGGACAGTGGTTTGAACATAATGCACAGGAACAGGGTTTGCATAATGAGCAGTGTTTACATGGGCAGCAGGGGTATAATGGTAATAGTGCATAGTGCTTTGGTTTTGTGGTCTAGGGTTTGAGCTAGGATGAGTAGCTATTGGACCAGTGGTTTGACTCCTACATTCCCTAGCAAAGTGCCTTAGCCTATTGCACTTATAGCACTTGATCTTTGACTTATCCAACCCCACTTTTAAATTCCCATGTAACCCTGGGAATTTTCTCCCTGTTCTTTTATAAAATTTTCTTGTTCTTACATTAAGCAGAGCCAATTGGTGCAAAATGTCCATATCTTCAAGATCAGTTGGATCAAAGTGCTGTAAGTCATTAAGTTCAAAGCTCAAGTTATCTGGCATCTGGTTTTCATAATTAGCAGTAAAAGCATAATTTGCAGAGTGAGAATCAGAGTTGTTAAAGTTTCCACCAGCAGTTATGTCAATGTAATGATCATAACTCTGATCCTTACTAATGGTACCAGATTCTTCCTGACCAAAAACAGTTGTGCTTCCAAATGAATAATCATCAGTAACTTTACCAGACTCTTGCAACTTCTTTTTCTGGTTTAACTCCCTTTCATAGGTCAGGAGTCTACCATGAAGTTCGGTCAGGGTCAGATCTTTGAACTCAGCAGAGTTTCTAGTAACAAAGGCAATTGTATCCCATTTTTCAGGTAGTGATCTAAGGAACCTGCTATTTTGTGTAGAATTAGCAAATACAACCTTAACAAGCCTTAGCTCACTAATGAGACAACTGAATCGCTCAAACTGTTGAGTCAATGATTCACCCTTAATATGACAAAAGGTTTCATACTGCTGATTCAGAATTTCCCTGTTATTTTCAATTACTTCTTCAGTTCCCCCAAATTGTTCCTTAAGTGCATCCCATAATTCCTTGGCACTATTACAGTGTAACAGCCTAGCATAAATTTCATTGGGTAATGCAGATGCAATGATGCTAAATGCCTTGGCATCGAGTTCGAACTTTTGAAAATTAGTTTCAGTATAGTTTTCAGGTTTTTTTGGTTCGAACTTCTTTGTATCCTCAGCACTTGGCACCATGGGAACATGTGGTCCAAAAACAACAGATCTCCAACATCCAGTATTCCGTTGAGCAAGTGTAGGATCAATATTGACAATCTAGTGAGTCAATTAGAGTCAAAATACCATTGTTTGACTGGCGGAAACAAACAAACAGTTTGAATCAGAGAGAAATGAGTAGAAAACAGAAGAATATCACTTTTAACACTTGTTTCTCATTAACTTTCACTTGAAAATCCAGCAGCAGTTCGGTTACAACTTCGTGATTCCGTGCCAAATGAGAAACAACTACACATATATATACTGATCTAATTCCGCTTGAAATGACATGCTGTCATTTCGAGCGGAATCACTAGCATCTGATTTCGCTTGAAATGACAACACGTCATTTCAAGCGGAATCACTACCTTAAAGCATAAAATTTACATTTTGACCCCTGCACTATACAAAACTGACATATTAGACCCCTAGACCCTATACAAGTATGACTAAGACTAAGACGTAGGCTTTAGACATCATGCACTAACAAACTCCCCCTTAGATACAGCCGGAGTCTTTAGTCTTGGTCTTCGGGAATTCAGTTCTTCACATCGACTTAAAACTTTCTTCTCTTGGCTTTGGCTTTTTTCTCAGCAAGTTCCTCAGCCTTTCATTTTCTTTCTTCGCTTTCTTAGCTTCTTCAGCTTGCTTCTTCATCCACTTTCCTCTATTTTCATCAAGTTTCTTTCTTTCCTTTTCAGCCTTCTTCTTTTCTTTTTCCTCAAGCGACCACCATTTTGAATTCCATTTACTTTCAGAATTTATGCCTTTCTGAAAACAAATAGTTACGACTTTCTGGAACTGCATCGCTTGCTCTCTATCTTCAGATTGGAAGCAGATTTTGTTCACAAACAAGCACTCTATATCTTTCCTTGAACAATTTACCAACCACATCGGGTCGTAAACAAAAATCTCTCTGATCTCCTTCCCAGCTCGATAAGTGATCACAGCCTCAGTAGAGATACAACTGTACACCCAGCCCATGAAACCTTTGTAAAACTCCTGTTCCATCTTGGGCACTGGTATGTTTTTCATCGCTTTCGGCTTCTTCACATTCAAGATAATCTCTACATTACCAGTTTCAGGATTCACTCTTCTAACTTTCTTAGGGTAATGCGGCTTCCAATGCTTGAAGTCTTTCAGAGCTTCAAACTTTATCAAGCCCCACATAGCTGAATCATTTTTCCTCACTGGATACCCTAAGGTTCTTACCTTCGATAATTCCTCTACATCCCACCATGGAAGGGACATAATATCATATAAATGTTCGAAATACTGCACGCCGCATTCTCTTCTAATTGCATATGCATTAACATGAGGTAGAAAAGCCCAGCTAATGATATCACCAAGTGAAATGCTTCTATCTCTTTGATAATACTTCAGCGGGCGCTTGAATTTCCTTTCATGACTATCTTTGAACCACTTTTTACGTTCTACTTTCTGAAGATCTTTTGGAGTACCATCGAAATTCTTATCTTTCAGTATCTCAGCAACTTTTCTTCTAAGTTCATCCCTGTTTTCTTCATTAAAGAATTCCATCAGTGTTGGAAATTCAAAAGTGTCTTCATTCAGATTCTCTTCATCAGAACAGTCTTCAATATTAACCCTGTCATAAACATCTGCATCCTCAACATACTTGTATTCATACTCCGGTTGATGATTGATATCGAATGCGTTCAGCTCTTCTTCAAAATCAAATGAAAATTCATCTTCATTTACATTAAACATCTTCAGGACTTCATCCAACGTGTAAGTATGCCTGACTTCACCCTCTTCAACATGAGGCTCTATTCGAAGAATTAACTTTTCAACTTGATCATCTACATGCCCCCCCTCTCCATCAGCTCCCTCTGAAACTTCATTAGCATCATCATTCATGTAGTCATCAACAATCTTTTAGTTTGAAGCTTCATTCACAGTAACACCTGTACCTCCCTGATTATCATCGTCATCATTGTCATCATCAGAACCATGACTACTCGCAGAAAACACTTTTTCATCATCATCATCCTCTCCGTCATCACCTCCTTCATCATCATCCCCTTCATCTTCATCCTCTTCATCATTATCCTCCTCATCATCTTCTTCATTGTCGTTCCCAGCAATATCTTCGAGTGATACATTTTCTTCAAAAATAGCTGACACAGAAGATATAGGAACAAGATTTTCAACAACCAGTGATGGAACAATTGATCTTTCAGCTACTATAACACTGCCTGCAGCAATCTTGCCTTTATCGCTCATTTGAGCTTCAAGTTCAGCTTGGCATTTAGCCCTTACTTCCTCTACTTGAATTTCCTCAAATCTTTGCTCTATCGACTTTCCGAGCATACTCTCTATCACCTTGTTCATCATATAAAATTCATGTTCCTTCAACGCCTTTGCAGCTTCAAGTTCTTTGTTCTTCAGTTCAAAGTACTTGTTCTGTTCATCTCGGTGAGTCTTTTCTTCTTCTAATTCTGCCACTCTCACCTTCAAGACATCAATTTCAAACTGATCTGTATCTATCTTCTTCAATAAAGACTTGTTTTCAGATTCTAATTTCTTTACACGCATTTCGAGAATCTTTTCATGATCAGCCACTCTGTTGCTTTCAGCTACAACAGCATCAACTTTACTTTCCATATTCTTCACTTGAACATTACTCGCAAAATCAAAGTCTCCAATCTCATCAAGACCCATACTCAAGTTCAGAGGAACGGGTGGAAAACCTTTGTATCCCGAAGAACCAGGTGTGGTTTGAATGGGTGGTTGTGCAAGTGGTGGAGTTTGAAAGATTTGTTGAGATGTAAGTAAGGTTGTTTCTTGTGGTGGTGTAATGGTATGAATTTGTTGTGGTGAATGATGTGGTGTGAGATGGAATGGTGATGGTTTTCTTGGTGGTGATTGATGAGGTGGTGAGTGTATAGGTGATTGAAGTGATATAGGTTCAGGTGGTGGTGATGGTGGTTTACTTGGTTCTTGGGAAGGTTTCTTCTTTAGTACAATCTTTGTTGGTTTCTTGATCTTTGGAGTAACCTTTTTTATCTTTGGAGAAACAATCCTTTTTCTAGCACCAGCTTTCTTCCTTCCACCTGAAGGAGTTGATTGAGATTCAGATACATGTTCAGGAGATGGAATATATGCATCATCATCCTTCTCCTGTCTTTTTCTCTTTCTTAACTGCCTTTCTTTGGCAATCTCTTCTTGAATTCTCTTTTCACGCTCTACCTCATCAATTTCATCTTCAGAAGAACTAGAAGAACTTGTTGTACTTTTGTTCACGTCATCACCTTCTATATCATCAGCTACTTTTTCTTTCTGAGCATCAACAACGGCTTTATCTTTCTTAGCATTAAATGCCTTAAGTTTCTTCAGCAAACTCTGAGAATTAGGCGATAAACGAACATCAACTTCAATATTTGCTTCAGCTTCAGTTTCAGCTTCAGCTTCAACATCAAGTTCTGTTTCAACCTCAGCTTCTGGTACTGGTTCTTCCACATCAGGTTCATCAATAAGTAAAGTCTTTGCAACTTTCTTTTGATGTTTCTTAGGCTGTGAAGACGAACCCTCTCCCTTTTGTGCTTTGGGAGTAGCTTTCTTGCCTCTCTTCCTTGGTTCTTTCACAAACCAATCGTTGCGAGTGCTTTTAAATTCTACAAGAGCTTTTAACTCATCAGCATAAGTAGCTTCTTTCATCTCCTCTTCATTCCTCCAGTTTTGGTGATTTACTGGATCTGGATCAACATAGTTTACATCCTTGATGAATCCGAAAAATTCAGCTATCTTCTTCGGCTCAGGATGATTCGGATGATATCTGGCTAGCTACTTCAGAGAATCATTGCTCATGTGAGATAATACCAACAAATCATTGTTTACATCTCTTTCAATATCAGAATAAGCGTGATCTATCAACATTTGCACAAATCTTGGATAAAGCCAAGTCCTACTCTTCGTTGTAATGTTCTCAGCCATGTAATGAAACACGATGTGAGAAAAATTGTACTTCTTGTTCAGAACCAATGCTGTAACCATATTCATCTGATAATCCCTCATGGCGTCATAACCTCCTTTGCAATGGCTTAGAGCCTGCAGTACTGAATGAACAATAAACTTGTAAGGCTTTTGAAACTTTGACTTCAAATAATTAGCATTGTTCAATGCACCATCATATCCCATCCTCAGCATACAACCCTTGACCATTCTTTCAGGGAATTTAGTTGGTGAATCTGCATCATCTGGAAAATTCAACACTTCACGAATAAGCGCCTCTGTAACAATAATTGACTTCTTCTCATTATATTGCTTCACAACTGAATGGATAACTTTGTTTGCTTCGTCATAAGTTGCATGCTTCCAAAAACGTTTCACATGTGATCTATACACTAGATGTTGATCTTTTAGTGCTTTCTGAATTGGTACTCTCCTCATAAACTCCAGAATGCTACTGAACTCCGACAATTTTGTATTCTTATCCTCATCAAAGTCACAGCAACTATTATGCAATGGATCAAAGATCACATTCGAAGCCTGCAAATCAACACAGTGCACACAAATCAATAACTTTGAAAAATTTCATAATCAAACACCTTCAAGCGAAATCTCTTGAAGTAACAAGACATTTCAAGCGAAATCACATGAGGTAGTTTGAAGCGAAATCACTAAGTCAGTTTTGAAGCGGAATCAGTTATTGAATTTTTGAAGTGGAATTAACTTAGTTCAATTGAAGCAGAATAACACACTACACTTTGAAGCGGAATCATGAAACATCACTGAACATCATCTGAAGCGGAATCACATGATACCTTTTGAAGCGGAATCTCATGATTCAAGCGGAATCATGTTTAAACATTCAAAACATTTCAGATGATGAAATTGAACACGATGGTTTGTTTGTCTGTGAATTCCGATCACAATGATGTGTTTATTATCCATTTTTACCAACTAAATCTTCCTAGATCTAAGTTTTATCAAACTGATTATCGACAAACATACACAAATCCTAGATCTGATTCAATCAAACTCAAACGCATGATTTACAACACAATCCGACAACACTGTGATGATTTTTGTTTGTTTTAGATATCATTTAAACCCTAAATCTATGTTATCAAACAAGACCAGCGCCGACAGTTAAAGATAACCATGATTTGGGTCAAGTATGGTCTCAATCCTACCTTTCCCATGTTCGTAGTTGTGTTAACCAACTAAGAACACAAAATCAAACAACAATCGGGCAGCAATTCGACTGGAAATCGAGGTAGATAGGGTTTCGCTTGAAATCACCCGGAGCAAAGACACTTAGAAGCGGAATAGGATAAATGATGTTCAAGCGGAATCAGATAGCTATTTATAGGCTATCTGATTTCGCTTGAAATGGTCATCGAAGCTATTCAAGCGGAATCTCATGAAGCATTCAAGCGGAATCTCTTAAGAAGTAGCTTCAAGCGGAATTACCATTTAAAACTCAAATTTTTGATTTTTTAAACATTTTCTGATTTTTTAACGACACACCCAGTTAACCAAGTCCAAGTTAAGGACCTTGGTCAACTGTTCAGTCTACCAAGTCCAAATTAATGACCTTGGTTGACCAGATTATGAAGTATGCTGACTTTTTGATCTTTGAAAATCAGTTCAAATTAATGAACTTTTGAACTTTTCAAACTTTCAAACATGTACTGGTCACTTTTCAGAATCTCCTGCTTACCCAAACCTCATGAATCAGACATGTTCTGCACAAGACTTTGATCATCTGATCCCCAACATCTGTACACACAATATTTTTGTGAGCGTGTTAGGGATCATATCAGCTGCCGACATAACACAAGTATCGTTAAGCTTATATTTCATACTCAACTTTAAACAGTTTGCTTAGATTGTCGATATACTGATCCTCTTAAATTTTTACAGAACTTTCAATCTGTTCGGGATACGAATTTAGTGTTTTAGGACTTAAACTTTTACATGTGTCCCACCTCAGTATATACTCCTGTATCCAGATCCCAATATTCAGTCTTACAGGTGAGTATACCTAGATGATATCTGTAATGGGGTGAATTGCGAGGCCGTGAGAGCTCAGGTCAGAACTTCCGTTCAGCAGAGAGATGACAACTTGACTTTCGGTGGGTTCCCTTTAGAGAATCTTTTTTACAACAGCACATGATTAACATTTTGCAATGTATTATCATTTTTTATGCTGAGGGGAGGCTTTACGAGTAAAGCATTTCGTAAAGTATTATACGGGGACTAGGTCAGAATTTCCATTCAGCAGAAGTCCCGGGATAATACCCCAGATATCACTAAGCATACAGACCTAGTATCTCAGAAAGAGGGACCTTTCAAACAAGATTTCGGAGGTTACCCATATATCCTGGATATGTTCCCCACGTAAACGCAAGTAATTTTTATGTTTATATCCCAAACAAATCTACTAATTTGTAAAAACCTATCGGCACATCATCAGTGAGACTGCTTAACGCATATTAAACATTACATTTCTTTAGCGTACTGTGTCTGTCTAGCTGATGTACAATCATTTCCCCTATTATACACAAACTCTTTTTCAATTTTTTTTAATGTTTTTGGATTTTTCAAATTTATCATGTTTTTGTATTTTTCTACAAACTTTCTCCCGCTAAAAATAAAACATATTTTTGAGTTTTTGTTTTTATCGATGTTAGTGCATATTTGTGACAACAGCTTAGATTTGGTCTTTGGATATCTTGTAATTAGTTAAATGATAAACGGTTAGCGGGTTTAGCTTTGTATTAGTGAAATAATAAAGTTTGGGCTAAACTAAACCCAATTGGATGTAGGGGGGACGAATTGGGCCTTGCCCATGTAGGAAACCCTAGTCCAATTAGTAAACCTTGTGTTATATAAACAAGGTTAGACTTTAGGGTTTAGGTTAATCAGTTGATCAGCCTAAACAGTATGAGATTGAGAATATCGTGAGAGCATACTAGGCTTGGACGAATTTGGTAGTTGTTAGGGTTTTGGATTGATTGTAATTCCTTGTGATTGATAATCAATAGAAAACCCGGTTTGATTGAATTGTTGTTTCTATTCATCTACTTGTTTCTGTTATATTCTGATCAAGAGGATTCCGCACTCTTGATTGGAAAGACAATTCTGTGAAGATCCATACACATCAAGGGGACCTACAATCGAAAAGCAGAAAATAAACTGTACAAACAAAGTTGACAACACGACGTAGTTCACATCTGATCGCCGCCCTCCTCGGCTTCACATTCATTGACCCTTCCAGAACGCAGATTTTTCATCCCATTCAATTTTAACAGATAATAAAATCTCTTTTTATCAAACGGTTTTGTATAGAAATCACCCTTCGGATCATCGGTGTGTATATGTTCAATCCGTATCAACTTCTTCTCGTGACAATCACGGATGAAGTGATGACAAATCTCTATATGTTTCATTTTAGAATGTTGAACCGGGTTTTTAGTTATATTGATTGCTGCTTCATTGTCCACGAATATCGGTGTATCCAAGAATTGCAAACCAAAGTCGCGCATTTGCTGTTGGATCCAAAGGATCTGAGAGCAACAACTGGAGGCTGAAACGTATTCAGCCTCACAAGTAGAAAGCGCCATAGAGGTTTGTTTCTTGCACTGCCAGGTAACAAGTCGAGTTCCGAAGAACTGACACCCAGCAGTGGTGGACTTAGCGTTCTGCTTGCAGCTTCCAAAGTCAGAATCAGCGAAACCTGTTAGAGAGAAGTCACCCGATCGAGGATACCACAAGCCAATGCTTGGGCAATGGCATCCTTTCAAATACCATAATATCCTTTTGACAACCGTCAGGTGCGACTGCTTCGGGCTCGATTGATATCTGGCGTAAAGACATGTTGGGTACATGATGTCTGGTCGGGAAGCAGTGAGATACATTAAGGATCCGATGATAGACTGGTACAATGTCTCCTCCACCTTCACTCCACTCTCGTCAGGACAAATACCATGATTCTGTGCTAGGGGGGTTGCTGCTGGACTGCATTGAGCCATATCAAACTTTTCAAGCACGTCCTTCACATATTTTGTTTGGTGAATGAAGATTCCATCGGGCATCTGCTCCACCTGTAGCCCAAGGAAGAACTTCATCTCCCCCATCGAACTCATTTCGAACTTCTTTTTCATAACCTTCTCAAACTCTTTACACAACACGTCGTTGGTCGAACCGAAAATGATGTCATCAACGTAGATCTGCACGATTAGGAGATGGCCTGTAACTTCCTTTGTGAACAATGTGCTATCGACTGTCCCTCTGGTGAACCCGTTGGCCAGCAGATGTTTGGAAAGCGTCTCATACCAGGCTCTCGGGGCCTGGTGAAGTCTGTAGAGCGCCTTATCGGTGGTTGTCCCACATACACTTCTTCTTTAATCTTTCCGTACAGGAAGGCAGATTTAACATCAAGCTGGTACACTTTGAAGTCTTTCCATGACGCAAACGCCAGGAAGATCCGAATAGCCTCAAGCCTAGCAACAGGCGCATAAACCTCATCATAGTCGATGCCTTCTTGCTGACTAAAGCCTTGTACCACTAATCGTGCTTTGTTCCGAACCACGACTCCTCTATCGTCTCTTTTACACTTGAATACCCACTTCGTTTTGATCAACTTTTGATTCTCCGGCAGATCAACTAATCTCCAAACACCCAGTTTCTCGAATTTCTGCAGCTCTTCCTGCATAGCATTCACCCAGCTATCTTTAGTCAAAGCTTCTTTATATATTCTGGGTTCGATCTGCGAGATATAACATTTCAGTGAGAATTCTTCCTGTAAATGTGCAACAGACGAATAAAAACATGTAAGAGCTCTATTGATTTGATCTCTTGTTTAACACCACTTTGTAGGTCACCGATAATCTGCTCTGAAGGATGACAAGACAAGGTTCGAGGCATAACGGTGCCAGGCACGTCAACTTCCGATTGCAAGCTCGTTATGTCAAGATCACCGGTGTGATCCTCAGCTTCCGTCGTAGTAACGTTTGGTTCCTCGTCAAAAGTTGGAGCAGATTCCTCTTCTGAGTCATCAGAGTTGTCAAACGTTGGAGCTGGTTCCTCTGGTGGTTCGTGAGCTGTTCCACTTGGACCGGCTTCATGATCGTTTGTGCCACCTGTAGGATTGCTTGTATCCACCTCAGGTTGTGAAACTACCAAAGGTCTTGGCACTTGATCTTGTGAGCTGGATTGTTGCTGTTGATATAGCAGAACAAGTTCTTCAATATATGGCTCGGTCGGAAGTTCAAACGACTCCCAGAGTTTTTCATAATCGAACAGGAATCTTTGTCCGGGAAGTTTTGGTGAAGCAGCGTGCTTCTGACAATCCACATGCTGAACTTGTATTACTTTTCCCATGCAAGGCACAAACACCCTCTTCAACGGGCTCGCGTAACCTATAAAGAAACCATCATTAGACTTAGCACCGAATTTACCATTTTCATCAATAAAAGTACATGGAGACCCAAACGGCTCCAAAAACTCTAGATTTGGCTTATAATGGTGTAGCAACTCAAAACTTATTTTCTTGTACTTCTTGACGGTGAGCACACAGTTCAATGTGTAACAAGCTGCAGCCACTGCTTCGCTCCAGAAGAAAATTGGTAACTTGGAATCGGCTAACATTGTTCGAGCAGTTTCTATTAGGGTCCGATTCTTTCTTTCAGCAACGCCGTTCTGTTGTGGTGTGTATGGCGCACTGAATTCATGAAGAATCCCCTTTTCATTGCAGTACTCGAGCATCTTGTTATTCTTGAATTCCGTTCCATTGTCACTTCGAATTCTTCGGATAGGCAGCTTATACAGCGTCTCCATCTTTTTTAACAGAACCATCAACGACTCAAACGTCTGATCCTTTCTTTCCAAGCACACTACCCATGAAAACCTTGTAAAGTCATTAGTGACAACCAGGCAGTACAAATCTCCACTGATGCTCTTCACATTGACCGGCCCAAAGAGATCCATGTGGAGTCTCTCAAGCGGTACTCTAATCAAATTTAGTAACTTCTGTGGGTGTGACTTCCTAGTTTGGTTTTCCTTCTTAAAAGCTACACAATCATCAGACAAATGAAAATTCTTTAAATTTACACCTTCTACTAAATCGTTATGCACCAGAAAATTCATTTTTCTAATATGAATGTGACCCATCTTTCGATGCCACCCTTTTCAGTAGCTTTCGTTTTCGACACAAAACATTGTTTTTGATGATTTGTTGGTGTTGCAACACTCATATCAAGAATATACAAGTCATTTTCCCGTGGAGCGCGCAACAGTACCATATCATCAGGGATTTTAAACCCAGGTTTTAAAACCAGACATTCGTTTTTCGTGAAATGTACTGTAAATGATTTATCACAGATTTGAGAAATACTAAGCAAGTTGTTTTCCAACTCTATGATGTAGTTCACTTTCTCAAACGAAATGACCCCATTCGTCAGGGTTCCTTGGCCCAGAATCCTGCCACCCTGGTTTCCGGCAAATCCCACGTAACCTCCGTTGATTGATTTTACGTCGTAAAGCAGTGCAAGCATCCCCGTCATATGTCTTGAGGCCCCGCTGTCCATGATCCATTTTGAAATGATCGACCTGGGCAGCCCCTGCAAAACATTACAGCAACTCATTCAAACAATGATACCCAAGACTTTTTAACGGTTGACACACTTCCAAACACTAAATCACACGGTACATCAATCTTTGGAAAGTTAAAGGTGACATTCGGAACATCAGTTTTTACTTTTGGTTTTACTTCATTTGTGATCGGGGGAAATTCTGCAAGAAACTTATCAAACTCAGACTCAAACTCAACTACATCGTTTTCCAAACCTTTTGTTTCATTTTTCAAAATCTTTTCCAACTTTTTCTCCTCGACCGATGGTTTTGATTTCACAATCCATGATTGGTTTTCAAAAACTTTCGTTTTCGGATAAATCTTTGAAGTCTTTTGAGTCTTTGAAGATTCGCCAACCTCAAAGGTCGATTTCGGCTTATCTTCCGACTTCAAAGATTCACCTCTTTTCAAGATGCGAAATGGTGAAACCATTGGTTTTTTACCCTTTTTGTCAATTGGTGACTTAGGTCGAGGTTTTTGAACAACAGGTTTTACGACGGGTTTTTCAAAAACTTTCTTGCATTGTTTAGCCATGTGTTCAATCTCATTGCAGCGATAGCAAACTCTTTTGTCATACTCGACAAAAGTTGATTTGAATGATTCCTCTTTTAGTTTCTTCGCCGCTTTGAAATCGTCAACGGCTTTCTGACTAAAAATGTACTCTTTCTCCTCATCAACACTTGGTCCAACAACAAAGATATCATTCATTTTATCTTTTGGCTTTACTACCTTCTTATCCATCTTTTTCTCAAAACCAATTCCTTTGTTTTTAAAGTTGTTACCATTTTTCTTGTTGTTCCCATTCCCTTCACACTCTTTCTTACCCGATTTGTTAGAACGTGACGTAACAAACGACTTTTTCGGTTTAGAAAAGAATTCTTTGTTGTTTACTTCAGCAATGTCAATTTCAACCAATTTGAAAACTTTCTTAACATTTTCAATCTTAGCATTCTGAAGCGGATACTCAAAATCAGAGTAAAGCTTGTCAGTTCCAATCATAGTGTAAACCACCATGATCTGATCATCATTCGCACCTTTGTCTGATTTCGGTATGAAATGATCCAAAAAGTTACCCTCGTCTTCAGAATCAGACACAGACTTCTCAGAATTAGATTTCATGACTTCAACCTCAGAGTTATCACTCTCTTCATCTAACACCTGGTCGACAACAGTCTTGATGACCTGTGACTCATTGTCTGTGTCGGATGCAGAGAATGTAACGTCAATGCTCTCTGGCAACTCATCCTCAATTGTCCTCAGCTTGAGGTTCAATGCAGCTTCCACCCCATCTGGATACTTTTGAGTATAATGATTCCACAATGGGGGTGGAACGCTGTTAAAGACCGGTGTTGCATTCGGCTGTTGTGGAACAATCTGCTCAAGGACATAGGACGATGTAACATAGCTCATCAATTTCTAATCAATTCGCTCATTTTCAATTTTAGTTAATTCTAACTCTTTCTTTAATGATGCGATTGTGTCAAGATGAAAATTAACTTCCACTTGTTTATCAAAAAGTGTTGCTTTTACTAGTTTCGTGGCTTTGTCATTTTCGACACTTTCTTTTTGAATCATTTTAATTGATCTGGCAAGTGTATCATATGCCTATTTGACTTGTCCTAGATCAAATTTTAACATGTCAGCATGTTGTTTCAATTCCTGAAACTTAGTGTCTTTTTCAAGACACTCCATGCAAGGTTTTAAACACTTTTGGCATGGGGTTTCAGACATTGAATTCACTTTCTCAACAATCTCTGCTTCATGAGCAGTTTTCACTTCCTGTTTACCGACATCTTTCGACTCTGACTCAGACACTTTCTCAGATTTAACCTCCTCAATTCCTGACTCCTGATCCGACTCCTTTTGAACTGACTCGGTACCGATAGACTCGGGTTTCACAAGTTCCGTGTCTACCTCTTTCAGTTTCGCCATGAGAGCCCTGTGAGCAATTTCCTTCAAAGTGTCTTCGGTCAACTCTTTAGTCACATCGGTCATTTCTTCCACAGACTCTTTCTTCTCCTCATATCGTGGACACAATCCAGTTGTCGGTTCTTCAAAGAAACCTGCAAAAGATTCTAAAACTTTAGGAGGCATGATAGATTTCAAAGAACTGGCTAATACCTCCTGCTCAGACTGATAGTAATAAACTTCCGCAGCTAACTCCTCAATGTCAGCCACACTATCCACAGTAACATGTTCAACCACCACTTCAGGCTCAACAACACTTTCAGTCTCTTCAACTATCTCAGCCATCATAGCCTGTGCATCACTTCCAGGGATGTATTTATCCCAACTGAATCCCTCAGCAACTTTCTCGTCATCCTGGTTCACAATGAGAGCTTTCTCCGGTTTGTTCTCGATTTGTGGTCTTTGAACTACAGGTTGTTGATTTGGCCGGTGGTAGATTGCCTGCCTATAATAATCATTCGTGAACGGATTCTGATGATTATTCACTTCTCTATTCGGGCATTCTCTTTTGAAGTGGCCTATCTCTTTGCACTTGAAGCAGGTTACTTTAGACTTGTCAAAACCTAGCTTCTGATCAGGTCCAGATAGACTGTTTCTACCAGTGATCTCCATAAAGCAATGTGCTCTCCTCACAAGACTAGCCATACCCCACTTAATGTCTATCAACTCAAGCTCCTCCGGATCAATCTGACCGTAATCCTCTTTGGTCATGTCCGGATTCCCGATCTTACCCGCTACCAAAGACTCATACGACTCTAACACGGAAGCCAACAATGCAATATGCTGTTTCGCAGCCGATTCAGTGAACTCATTCCCGTTCTTGATAGTAACTGCAATGTTGCATTGGATTCCAGAAACATACGCCTGATTATTTGAACTAGACGAACTTTGTGATGACGTCTGTTTAGTAGCTTTAACGTTTGGTTCGAAGCTGGCAAATGGCGAAGGCTTGTTTGTTTGTGGAGTATTTGATGAAGCACTTGATGTTGTGTCAGCACTGAAACCAGTTTGTATCTTCAGACTCATATTTGTTTGTGCTGGAGTACTGCCTTTGTAGTACAGAGATACATCCTGTTGAACATTCGCTGAGTTCATCTTTTTGATCTTTAGAAACTCCAACTCATGAGCTTCAATTTTCTTTATGAACGAGCTGAGATTCAGATTCACAAAATCTGAATTGTTCTTCAACATCATCAGATAAGTGCCCCACTCGTCATATGGTAATGCATCAGACAACTTATCAATCCATTCTTCATTGGTCTTTGTTATTTCTAATCTCTTCATCTCAAGTACTAAATGGCAATATCTTTCGATCAGTTGCCTTGTAGTTTCACCCTTCATGCCGGTAAAAATATCAAACTCCTTCTTGATCAAAGCCTTCTTGCTCTTGATCATGGACACACTACCTTGAAACTTTAACTTCAATGACTGCCACATAGATTGAGCATTGTCCTCATGTTGTAACAACACTAAAATATCCTCTTTGATAGCCTGCTGGAGGATACTAATCATCTTTTTCTCGGCTTTGAAATAATTCTGTTCTGTCTCTGTCAGACTTCCAATACCATTCTCCATACCTAAACCATCAACCGGTGGAACGTACTTCTTCGCTATCTTCATCCAGCATTCGAAGTGGTTAGCCTGGACCCAGTTCTTAAATCTGCCTGACCATCCTGCATATTCATCTAGGTTCATCAGCTTGGGAGGCTTTTGCATCGTTCCCAATTCGTTTTCCATGTTGACGTTCTAAACAATACTCGCTGGACTCTGTCCTGCTGTCATACCACTGCCCGCGAAGAAGTTGTAGAAATATTGATTTTCCATTTTAGATGACAGATTACTGAAAAATTTTCAACTTTTGAAAAATAGGTGACTTTACTGAATATACTTTCTACACAAACTGAACTTCAGACGAAATATCACGAACGAAATGGACTTTCACAACCAAAACCTAATTTCAAGTTGAAATAGGTTTCAAGCGGAATCAAGTTTTAATTTTCAAGCGAAATATTAACTGTAAGATTCAAGTGGAATCTGTAATTTGAAGAGGAATCAAAGAATATCTCAAGAGGAATCAGGTGATCACACAAGCGGAATCACCCGATTCAAGCTGAATTACTGATTTCACTTCAAATGTTCACGCGGGATTACAACTTTTCAAGCGGAATACCTGATTTCGCTCGAAATTCAAGCGGAATCAACAGAAGCTTCGTTCAAGCGGAATCAGGTTTCAGACCATTTTTTACCACTTTTAAGCCGAATATTAAGCTGATACTTTCAAGGGTTTGTTAAAAGTCACTTTTACACAATATATCCAAAACTCAGTCCATTTTGTCCGTCCAAACGTCCAGAAATTCAAAAAGTGTAAGAAAAATACTCTGATTCAGGTATTTTAGCTCATAACTGGCTCTGATACCATTTGTAGGATCGATATTGACGATCTAGTGTGTCAATCAGAGTCAAAATACCACTGTTTGAGTGGCGGAAACAAACAAAGAGTTTTAATCAGAGAGAAATGAGTAGAAAACAGAAGAATATCACTTTTAACACTTGTTTCTCATTAACTTTCACTTGAAAATCCGGCAGCAGTTCGGTTACAACTTCGTGATTCCGTGCCAAATGAGAAACAACTACACATATATATACTGATCTAATTCCGCTTGAAATGACATGCTGTCATTTTGAGCGGAATCACTAGCATCTGATTTCGCTTCAAATGACAACTTGTCATTTCAAGCGGAATCACTACCTTAAACCATAAAATTTACATTATGACCCCTGCACTATACAAAACTGACATATTAGACCCCTAGACCCTATACAAGCATGACTAAGACTAAGACGTAGGCTTTAGACATCGTGCACTAACAGCAAGGATGTGACCCATCCTTCTCTCCCAGATGGTGTATTCATTACGTTTAAGCATGGGTGGTCTGAAAAGTGAACCGATGTTATTCTTATCATCTTGTGATTGTGACGTCATCCTGGTTGTTTTACAGGCACTGATTAATCAACTTTGATGGTGATTAAACCTTGCTCTGTTTTTCAACAAAACAAACAACTATCAGTATCAACGATTGTGAGCTGAACAATTTATGTCAAAATGACTGTTAAATCAAATTTGACTGTCCGAGCTCTGATACCAATTGTTAGGATCTGAGTTTGGATTGATTGTGTTTTACGTTTGCATTAAGATGAAAGATGAACAAATATTGCAGCGGAATATAAATGGAAATAAACTTCGCACACAATCAAACAGGAGAATTGCTTTTAACACACATTTTCACAAAGAACCGAATGATTGAATTTATTTCAACTACGATTACAATGCATGCATGTAACAAACTCCCCCTCAGCCCGAGCTCACAGTGATTGTTCATACAGGAAGAAAAGTGGTGAAGAGCTAATAGAACAGTACAGGGTACTGTTTTATTTATAAGCATGCCCAAACCACTGAAGCATCTTGGCTGACGTCACCATTAAAGTGACATCTAACCTTCTAATAAACTCTAACAACTGATCTAATAAAACACTGCTATGCAATCTACTGTTCACAATACATTACATAATGAAAACTAAAACTACTGCTTTATCCTTCCACTGTTGTGACTCCAGCAGTACTTGATACCTTCAGCAGTGCTTGACCCATAGCAGTAGATTGATCAACAGGGCTTTAGTCTCATTAGCCTTTAACTTGGACAGCAGTTGTAATCAGCAGATGTTGTAAAGGATCAGTGGATGGAGGTCATCAGATGTTGAAACCACTTTCAAGGGGAGAGACTTGTATACATAACTTCTGCTTATTTTGGATCCACTGCTCTGATCTAGTTTTGGCTTTAATTATCTGTTCCTCTGATAGGGTTCAATCCCAACAACAGCTTTTATATTTAAGCTTTTAAAAAATGCATACTACAAAGCAAATAATTTGTACTTGAGTAAATTATGTTTTTGTAATTACTTTACATATTTTTAAAAATTATAAACCAAATTTAATATTAAACGAATTTACTTTTATGTAAAATAATAAGAATAAAAAGCTTCTTTTTTTTAACCGGTTATTAATACCCGGACCCATACCCAGTTTTATTGGACCTGATCATACTCTACTCAGGTGCATAGGATATAGTTATTCTCCTCTATACTCGTACCTAACTCTACCTAGTTTCTCTCAATACCCGATATCACTTGATTAAAAAAGACTTGATTAAATAAGTTTACTAGTTTGATCCGTATCTTGCTATCCGTTTGTCCACAATCGATATCCCTTTAAAATAGACTTTGTAAATTATAAAACATCAAAATGGTAGTGTTTTGAGAGGTGTCAAAACTAATCGGATCATGTTGACTTAAAATACGCTTTTGGTCAACTCACATCCCATTCGAAACTTTTTTATGGGTGTTGGAGACAATTGATGGAAACTTTTGGTCCATTAAGCTCTTTAAAATTTTAATCAGAACAAGATTTTTCCTATTAATCGGTTCTATACATAAAACCATAATAAGCATACCAAAGTACACATGTACTTAAATGATACTTCAAATTACTCTTAAAATAACCTAACAAGACAGATGAGTCGGATTGAGTAACAGGTCAAAACGAGCTTGACCAAAACGAATTCGGGTTAAAATGTGCAACTAAAACATTTATTAACCAGTCAGCCTTTGTTCTGGGAAGAAAAATCTCAGACAATATCCTGCTTACTCAAGAGCTGATGCCCAATTATCATCGAAGTTGTGGCCCTCCGCGATGTGCTTTCAAGGTGGATATTCAAAAGGCCTATGATACTGTTGACTGGAATTTCTTGAGGAATGTTCTTTTGGGTTTCGGGTTTCATCAACGGATGGTGGAGTGGATTATGACCTGTGTGTCTACTACCTCTTTCTCGGTTTGTGTTAATGGGGATGTTTTTGGTTACTTTAAAGGGAGACGGGGGTTAACACAGGGGGATCCTTTGTCCCCGTACTTATTTACTCTGGTAATGGAGGTCCTCACGTGTATTTTGCAGCATGCTACTAGGATTGATACATCTTTCAGATTCCACAATAAGTGTGAAAACAGAAGATTATTAATCTTTGTTTCGCGGATGATTTGTTTCTTTTTGCTCGAGGGGATCTCGGATCAGCTAGGTGTATTATGAATTCTCTCTTAAAGTTCACTAAAATGTCAGGTTTGGTTCCTAATGCTCACAAAAGTACTGGTTATTTTTGCAATGTGCCAAACCATATTAAAAGGTCCATTCTTCGAATTATGCCGTTTGAAGAGGGCTCGCTTCCTGTGAGGTATTTGGGGGTTCCATTAATTTCGACTAGACTCCTTTACAAAGACTGCTCGGTTCTTTTAGAAAATTGGAGAATCATATTTTAAATTGGAGAAATAAACTTTTGTCATTTGCTGGGAGATTGCAACTGATTATGTCGGTTCTGTCGTCTATGCATATCTACTGGTCCTCGGTTTTCATTCTTCCGGCTCGTGTTAAGTTGGATCTGGAGGCGAAAATGAGGAATTTCTTGTGGGCTCAAGGGGTGTTTCATAAAGGTAAAGCTAAAGCTTCTTGGAAAAGTATTTGCATCCCTAAGGAGGAGGGAGGTTTAGGCATTAAAAGGATTAGTGATATGAATAAATCTCTGATGGTTTCTCATATTTGGAGTATCTTAACCAAACGTGAATCTCTTTGGGTTTCTTGGGTGCACTCGTATAGGTTAAAAGGTAGTTCGTTTTGGGAATGCAAAAGTCTTTCTAATTGGTGTTGGAGCTGGCGAAAAATGTTACAATTACGGCCTATTATAAGAATGCATATATGGTCGAAAATTGGAGATGGAAGCAATGTGTCGGCTTGGTTTGATTATTGGTGCGAGGGGGGTCCGTTAGCTTCTTTCTTGACGCCGAGAATGATATCCAATACTGGTTTTTCCTTAGAGGCTTCGGTGAAGGTTATTACGGAGAATGGTAGCTGGGTTTGGCCGGTGTCGTGGAGTGATTCATACCCGGTTCTTCATCAGGCCAACATGCCTTCTCTTGATCCTCTTAAGTCCGATTCTTTTGCATGGAAGTTTGACAATGATTTGCATGATTACTCATCTAGCATCGTTTGGCATACTATTCGATACAGGGAGCTGGGTGTAAATTGACCAAAGATAGTATGGTTTTCTCAATGTATCCCGAGACGTGCGTTTCTTATGTGGCTGATTATGTGTCGAAAGCTTTTGACTCAGGATAGAATATTGCAGTGGGACTTTTCTAGAAGAAAGAACATGAACATGATGTGCTGTCTTTTGTGTTATGAAAATTTTGAATCTCACAGTCATCTTTTCTTTGAATGTAAGCTGTCGTCTCATGTTTGGAGCATCGTTCGGGATAAAGCTGGCATGCATAACGTTAAGGATCAATGGTCGGATATAGTTGGTTGGCTTTCTGAGCGAGCTAATTCAAAGTCTACCGGGGATTATGTTAGTAGGCTGATTGTCGCAGCGTCGGCTTATGTTATTTGGCAGGAAAGAAACATGAGGCTTTTCAAGAATCAAACGAGGCCACCAGATACTATTGCTTCATTAATTCTGAATATGGTTCGATACAAGTTGTTGGGAGTGAAGTTCAAGAGCACGGTTAGAGTCAAGAGATTGCTTGACGATTGGGGGATTCATCAAGGTGCGGACGCGGATGGAATTGGCTGAGTTTATTTCGTGTTATTGTGTTTTGTTCTAGATTGTAGTCTAGGCGTTTTGTCAGTCTGGTTTTTGTGGTTTGTTTGGTCTACTTGCATGAGGCATGTCTCATGTTTGAACTAGTGAGGACTCACCTCACTACTTGTTTTTTATGGTTGTGAATATATAAATCACCGGGGTAACCCTTTACCCAAAAAAAGTAAATATACAAAAATTAGTTGAATGACATTCCATGGAAGATTCCATTCAGGAACCCAATTAAAAACTTTAATTTTTGCGGATGCATTAACATCCTTAGGTTCATTTTCTTTATGTTCAATTGACAAAGGTTATTCAGTTTATATAAATATTGCATTAACCTTTTTAGGGCATGTGGCTATAACGTGACCTATTTCTTTCACACATGAAACATGCCATGTTCCTTTCTAGAAAACCAAATACTTATAAAGAGGTATGATTTTAATTTATTAACATATTTCTGTTTCGCGCATTTTGTGTACGCCTATTACAAATTAATGGTCTAATATTACATTATTATAATCTTCTTATGTGTTAGTTAGATGTTGTTTTCATATAGTGCATGGTTAAAGTTATATATGTTTAAACGAAATCATCAAGAATGATTAATAGAAAGTAAGTGGGCCATATAGGTTGTTGAAACCTACATCTTTACTTCCTAGTATATTTGCTCTAGATCGTGAAAGTTGCTCCAGTGAAACATGGTTACTTTTACTTTACACACGAGTTCTGAATAAACATCATGTGATCATAAGGGAGCTAGTGTTTAACCATTTTCTATGTTATCCGACTCATTATATATTGTTAACCTTGAATGACTGAATGTTGAAAATTATTGCATTCAATGTTATTGAATCATCAAATCTTTGTGAGTCACCTTGTGTGTTGAGTCATATTTAAGACAACGTTATTGTGAACTAACTGATTGTACTGAATCTACTATTAAATTATCCTAGCCATGGATAAGAAAATTAGTGTGTTTGGCATAATTTGTGTCTAAGATTTCATTTGTAACATGTGATTATGTCTATATAATCTTAATTAGCACAACACAATTTTTTTAACTCCTGATCAAACCTAAAATTATAAATGATTACTTGTTTCTCATCTTTACAAACACTTAAGCTCCCCCATGTTCTCTGTGTTTCAGTTAAAATTATATTTACTATGTACATACTTGGTTAAACTCATATTCATGTGGACTTTGCGTTTTAGACAAATAAAAAGTACAACACTGGCTACATGTTGATAATGGATGCGATACTCACTTATTCTATTCATCAAAGATGTTTTTTTCATGACTTGATGACTATCATAATGCTCAATATCTTATATTGCTATCTTATAGAATTGAGTATACTAATTACTTGTTGGTATCCCAAAACTATTTTAATTTATATCTTATATAGGGCCAGGATCATTTCAGAACCATAAATATTTACAGAAGTCGCAGAACTCCTAATAAACAATCTTTTTATTTATATATTTTTATGTTTAGGATAATTTTATCATTTATTATGTGTATTTTACGATTACATACATGTTAAGAGTAATTTTTATTATGTTTTATATGTAATTTTATAATTACACATATGTAAACTAGTTTTTTTACATATATATATTTACCCAAGAAAATTGGAATTTTATACTCAAGAAAATTAGAATTATTAAAGATAAAAAAAAAATCAATGGATTAGAAATGGGAAAACCCAAAGACAAAGGAAATACAAATAAAATAGTTCAGGTAAATCATTATGCATGTTTTAGATAACCAAGTTGAGTATCACCTAATATCAATTAAGACAACCTATCTCATTATTAGTCCCAAATGTTTTTTTTGACACATCAAGTCAAGTTAGGATTGGTTTGTCATCTTTATTTGCATTCTTATTTTTTTTACATTCCAATTGCCATGTTATTGTTCCACATGTGAAGCTAAACCCCTACTACGGGTTTGTGAAAACAATAATCAACAATTCATTTTGACATAATGTATTGGTGTAAAAGATAATTCTGGTTTTTTTTTTTTTTTTTATCATTGGATTTCAAACATGACACATGAACAAATTGCACACTTGCAGACACAGTACACACACAGCTCATTCACAAACAAGTCTACGCCCCCCCCCCTATTCTTCTTCCTCACCTCCCTGAACCCTAATCGATCTTGTCTCCAACCTTGTATAACATCATGTGATCGTACGACTTCCCATTTACGTACGTACCAAGCTTTGTTAGCAGGGCCAGGGACTGTTCGATTCAGGCTTTCTTGTACCTTCCTTTCGTTTTTTCTCGTTTGTCAAGATCCTGACCTTGATTGATTAGTAGGACTATTATCGAAAGCGACTATCTTTATAGTTCAGCTAGATCGATACGCCCTATTAACCTTTTAAAGCTCTGCGATTTCGACTACAAGGTTTGTGTCCTATTTCTCTGGTGGCAGTTGTGTGTTATGGTGAAAAAAAAAAAAAGCAAGGTCCTAGGCAGGACCCAATGGAACTTCAAATGCTCAGAAGAAGAAAAGAAGAGGAGCAACAACATTTGAAGCATTGTAAAGATAGTAATAATCAGGATTGGCACACTGTCCTTAGCAAAAAGAATAAAAGGAGAGAGAAGGTGTTTGAGGAAAGGGAAGCTAGAATCAGGTTGGATACGTCCTACTTTGTTTCGAATCTACCGGAGGACTGCAACAAGGGTAGATTATGGAGAGCATTCGAGCACTTCGACAATCTTTCGGACGCGTTTGTTCCTGGGAAAAGAGATGGTCGTGGTAATAAGTTTGGTTTTGTGAGGTTTTCGGGAGTGAGTGACCCTCATAGTTGGCTAGAGAATATTCGTGACGTGAGAATTGACGAGGCAGTGTTGGAAGTATCCATGGCCAAATTCTTCAGGGATGGTACTAAGACTAGCATCGAGAACGACCGCAAGTCTGTCTTCTCAAGATTGGGTCCTCAACATTCCCTTGGCAGTTAACAAGCACCAGCGGCTTCCAAGCCGGTTGGAGGTAAGAACATGGAGGAGATTGTTAGACCCCCCGATAACCCTTGGGGCACTAGAACTAACGTTAGAATTAATTTGCCTCCCGTGGATACTGAAGCAAAGAAATCCTGGGAATTCAAATCCTTGATCGGTGAAGCCAAAGACTTAGCGGTGTTAGAAAACATGGGTGATATTTTGAAGATGAATGCCTCATTGGAGCAGTGGTTCGGTATTTGGGGGGCCTGAAAATTCTGTTAACTTTCCCCACTGTAACTGACGCAGATTAGTTTCTTCGGAATAATCATGATTTTTGGATGCAGTGGTTTTCTAGGATGTGTATTTGGGAAGGAATTGCCTCAGTCAACGATCGGATCGCTTGGATAAAAATCACAAGAGTTCCTATTTGTTTATGGGATCACCATGTCTTTAACCGAGTTGGAGAAAGATGTGGGAGAGTGATAAGCAAATCAACAACAGACGTTAAGGATGGTGTCCTTACGGAAGACAGAATGGCCGTTTTAACCAATTTCGGGAAAAGGATAGATCTATCATTTGATTTAGCTTGGAAAACCAAGTGTTCACAGTCTGGGTGCATGAAATTTGTGAAGATTGGTCTCCCGCTTTCCTGGGCTTAATGAAGGAGAATCCTTTAGCTTCTCCCAAATATGGCGGAACTCCGTCGTCTTACAACCCGTCGGACAGAAGTCCGATGATGCAGAAGGAATACGAGAAGGCAGCAGATGAAAGGGTGGAAGACATTGGGGTCTGCATTTTCTCCCCTGTATGAGATCAGCCGCCCATGCGTGGTTCTCGTCAAATCCCGAGGTCAGATAATTCGGCGGGTCCTACTTTAACTGTCAATGTTAATTCCCAGATGGTTGATGTTTTGTCTCCCCATAACCCTAATGGGTCCCCCTCGGGTGTGGGTCAGCATAATCTTAATTATATTACAACCAGTCCCAACTCAAAGAATAGAGGTAGCCCAAGTGAACTGGCCCACCCCTTCTTAACTCCAGATCTAAATGTGGGCCCGATTCCAGATAATGAAAACGAGATTGACCCGATTGGGTCTGATCCATTCAACCTGGAAGAGATATTTCGTCAAGAAGCGTCTAGGGCTAAGGAAGCAGGGGATAATGATGCTCGTCCGGCGAATGTCAATGGTGAACAGACGGTAGAGGCGGACTTCGATGTCAGCAATGAGAATCCGTTGGATGAGACTTTCCTTAACGAAGTCAGGGAAACAATCAATTTTGGGACTAATCTGGGCATTCAATTAGAAGGCTTCGAGAATCATGTGAAGAAGCTAGTTAAAGGGGATATGGAGATCAGATCGTCCTCATGAAGATTATGTCTCTAAATATCAGAGGGGTATCTGAACCGGGTAAAGCTGCCTGGGTTCGGAGATTAAAAAAGGAGGTGAAATTTTCCTTTCTATCTATTCAAGAATCCCATCTATCCTCTATTTCGTAGTCCTTCTTGGACAGGTTCTGGGATGACTCGGCGATGGATTCGGCTGCTCTTGATGCGATTGGAAGGTCAGGCGGTTTATTTCCTTATAGAATCCGTCGATTTTTAAAGTCGACTTTGTAGTCAAAGGTAGTGTGGTTTTGTTGACGTCTGGTTATTTTCCTAATGTTGAAGATAAAGTGCACATTCTGAATGTGTATGCCCCTAGAGACGCTGCTAGCCGCAGGGTCCTTTACGACGAGAACGTCGATCTTATGTTTAACTACGTAGAGATCTGGGTAGTGGTTGGAGATTTCAATGAAGTTAGATGTGCCGCTGACAGGAAAAATTCAAGTTTCGATGCTTCGGCTGCTGTCGTCTTTAACGATTTCATTTCTAGAGCGGGGTTAAGGGAGTATAATATGATAGCGGGTTATTTTACGTATTTTTCCGATAATGGGACGAAAATGAGCAAACTCAACAGGATCTTAGTTTGTGACTCGTTCATGGCTCGGTGGCAATCGGCTAGCCTGAGGGTTCTTCAAGGAGGTATGTCGGATCACCGTCCGATCTTTCTGGGTTGTACTAATCTAGACTTTGGCTCTATCCCATTTAAAATGTTCAATAGTTGGCTTGGTATTTAAAAGGTGAATGAGATTGTCGCTCGCCAAGTTGATAAGGTGGATGGGAATAGTGTTGTCTAAAGTTTTAAGGCTATAAAAAAGGATATGAAAGAGTGGAGGGAGTCGGCCAGGGCAAAGGAAGGTAAGGAACTCGAATCTTTGTCAATCAAATTGCTGATTTGGAAGCCAAAGCCGAGGTTTCTGACCTCTCGGATGATGAAAAGGAATCATGGGCAGTTCTTCGGTCTAAACTCAAGGAGTTGGAAAACGTCAAATGTCGAGATCTTCAACAGAAAGCCCGTGTAAAATGAATTAAATTTGGAGACGATAACTCCGTCTACTTCCACCATGTGATTAAAATTAAAGCTGCTACGAATAGAATCCAGGGTCTCGAATTTAATGGCACCTGTGTTTGGGAACCTGTGATGTTAAAGGAAGAAGTGAGGAAGTGGTTCAAGAGTCTCTTCGCTGAACCAATGCGACGTCGGCCAAACTTCTTGAACCTCGGGTTACCTTCTCTTTCGTTGGAAGAATCTGAGAATTTAGTGGCTGCTTTCACTACGGATGAGATTAAAAGGGCCATTAAGGGGTGTGATGGGAGCAAGGCGCCAGGCCCCGATGGGTTTTCTTAGAGTTTTTATAAACGGTATTGGAATGTTCTCAAGCCGCTGGTAGAGAAACTTTTCAAGGACTTCCATACCACAGGTACCTTTAGTAATGGATGCAATTCTACGTTCATTACGCTTATTGCAAAATCAGCTGACCCTCAGAACCTCTCACAATTCAGACCCATTTCCCTAGTCAGCTCGATTTATAAGATAGTAACCAAAGTTCTGGCCAATCGTCTTATTCGAGTCATGGACTCGTTAATTTCTCCCTGTCAATCGGCATTCGTGGGTAACAGAAATATTCTAGACAATGTGTTAATTGTAAGTGGGATTGTTTCATGGGCCAAAATATAACAACCCTAACATAAACCGACACCCTTATAATTTTATGACACCTTAGTATACCTTAAAATATCCTAATATGTTTTAAATTGCAGCCCGTATGTGAAAACCAAGCCCGAAATGTGATATAGCATTATAAATAAAATTAAAACAAGTTTATTCAAGTTGAGGCGGGCCGCATAGACCCACCCCAACCATTCACGCGGGTCGTATGAAGGTGTAACTGGATTCCTTTGATTTCTTTAGTTTAGGCGGGCCGCGTAAGAGTTTCCGTTAGTTGACGCGGGCCGCGAGTGTCCCAAATGGTGGCGCAGCCCGGTGATGACACATGTCATCATCGTGGCGGACCTATACGCTGACCCAGCTAAGCTATGCGTTGAATGGATGTTGACGCGGGCCGCGTAAGGCCTTGCCTTATCTCACGCGGGCCGCGAGAAAGTCAAGATCAGACCCTATAAATAGAGGCCATCGGCTTCAGTCGACAATTCGTTCAAAAATCGTTCTTTCTCTCAAATTTTCACATAGTGGGCATTATACCCGAGTCCAATACCCCCCTAAATAGCGAGGTTCTGCTCTGTTGTAAGTATTATAACCCCTGGATACGTATTAGATACTCTGCCCGATTGATCTAGGGTTCCGTAACGGCTGTCGTGGTTCTGCCCGACGTAGTCGTTGGAATGCCGTCTCGGGGAGGGTATTACTAATGTTAAAATGGGTTATTATACTAACACACGTGCATTTGTGTAATTTATAGATTTTCACCAGGAAACCCTAAAGAGTAATCTAAGACAGCAATGTGAGTTGATCCACTTTTTGTAAATCTTTTTGTTAACTGTTTTTACAAAACCTTAAATATCTTTCAATGCGAATGACAGTTATTGAGTATTTGTAAGAATACAATTACAGTCGGTAAATTTGGGGTTTTGTATACAAAATTTGTTACCACCTGGTAAAGGAGTAACATGACCATAAGTCGGAACGACATTACCGTGTGGTGGTAATTGATATAACTTGGAAACAAATGTAATTGCGGATGCGCCCTCAATACTGTTCACTGTGACTTTTTATTTAAACTTGATTAAACTGGGATTCACTCACCAGTATTTCCCATTGACAAACTGTTTTTAAAACGCGTTTCAGGTAACAAAATGTGAAAGCCAAATAGAAGCCAGCTGGACAGCACTGAAGGCTTGGAAAAGTGGCAATAAAGTTACCTAAGAATAAAATAAATGTTTTTATTAAATAACATAGGATTTATTCCTATGAAATGTATGTACTGAAAACTTGGGTTTTACCCATGTGTTTAGTGTTATAAAATATGGTGGTTTACTCTGATTTAATATTTCCTAACTACGGTCCTGATGAAAATTTCCGCTGCCAAATTGAATAAGTAATAACGTGATACCATCGAAACTGGCTCACGGCCGCCCGTTCCCGGGAAATAGGGATCGGGGGTTGTGACAGAAGGTGGTATCAGAGCTATGCCACTGATTCAGCCACAGAAGTATTCTACTGACATCAAAATTCAAAGTGTTAGGAAATAAATTACAGGAATACGTGCATAATTGTGTTTACTTGTTATGTGTTATCTGACTATTTGTTAGTTTACAGTATGAGCGACCAAGGACCATCTGACGTGTATCGTCAATTGTCTGGTTCGCCTAGAAGCGAAGGCACCTCCTCTTCTCAGCCTGCCCTCTCAGGGTATTCTGCTGATACGGAAGAAGGAATCTTTGTGTTTAAGGCTCAGTTTGAAGAGCCATTTCCTCAGAAAAAGAGGGGATTGTTCAGTAGGGGAGCACACGAGCGTAGGAAACGTATGAAAAAGTTGCAGGAACAGCGAGTGTTAGCCGCAGCTAAAAGAGAAACTGGTGCCTATGCCCAGGATATATGCTCAATAGGGGTATAGCTAATATTCACATTTTAGCAACCACTGCAGCTGACCCAAACCTGGAGCAAATGCTAGCACCTCAACCACAACTACCAAATCCTGACCAGCCCATGGAAGTAGAAAATCCTGAAAACCAAATAGAAATGCCTGATTACAACCCGGAGGAGATACCTAGGATACCTGCACCAAATCCCCTAGACCCAAACAACTACGACCCCTGGTGGGACGATGTTAGGGACTATGTGCAACAAAACCCGATACAGGAAAATGTGTCGATGCCCAACTTAGGAGCCTACCCAGGGTTAGATCCTCAAGATCCCTATAACATTAATGATGCATACATTAGAGAGATCTTAGAGAATCCCTACCCATACCAGGCCCCATACCAGGAACCCCTACCCCAGATTCCAAACCCAGTCCTAGAACCTGCACCCCTAATGAGTGTAGAAAATGTGCAAGAACTTAGGACTTTTGGTGAGGAAATTTTAGAAAGCAGTGAGAGAATGCGACAGGTGGGAGAGCGTCTCGTATGGAAATACGACGAGCGCAATATGGATTTTTGGATGAATCCATATCAGTGAACGTGATGGTGGAAACGGTAGTAGTAGTAGTAATAATAATAATAATAATAATAATAATAATAATAATAATAATAAATAATATAATAATATATGTGTGTACGTGTTAAAAAAAACCACTACGGATGCCTACTATTAGTATTATGGCTTTACATTTCAGTCGGTATTGTAATTTTAATTTCAGTACTGGTGTGTAATGATGCATACTATATGAATAGAGTAAAAGTCGCAATGCTCGACGCTTTTGATCAAAAAGTGCGTGTCATGTGATTGGCTATATTCAAATATAATTTGTGATATTAATATTTGGTAAATGTTTAAAATTCAGATGGCCGACGAGGGAAATCAAGATAATCTGAATAACGATAACCAGAGTAACAATAACGTGGTTAATGAGAATCCAAACAATGGAAACCAAATGGATAATAGTGCCGTTCAACACATAGTGGCACAAGGAATTATAGATGCAATGCCATTTATTATTCAAACAGTTCAAGAAGCAAATAATAAAAGTAAGCATAGCAGTAAGCGACCAACTGAACCGGAACACGGCGTGAATAATGGACTCGTACTTCAAGCGCCCATTCCCAAAAGAAGAAGAACCATGTCATATGTTGTTCTTATAAAGAATTATGGTCCTGTAAACCAATAGAATTCTCGGGCAATGAAGGACCCATTGCAGCTTTACGTTGGATAGAGAAGACTGAGGCTGTTCTGAAAATAAGCAAGTGTGCTGAAGAAGATAAAATAATGTTTGCTTCAAATCTGTTTAAAAATGCAGCCTTAGAATGGTGGGACACTATCCTCCAGTCAAGAGGAAGTAATAGAGTATACAACATGGAATGGGAGGAATTTAAAAACATGGTAGAAAGGAAATTCTGCCCTCCCAATGAAAAGGAACAGATAGCAAATAAGTTTCTGAATCTTAGAATGACCGGGGTAGATAGTAAGGGTTACACTACCACATTCTTTGAATATGCTAGGATAGTACCAACCCTTGCATCACCTGAACCAGTATTAATCTCCCGTTATATCTGGGGACTAATTGGAGAAATTAGGCATGTAGTCAAGGCAGCTAGACCCCAAACCATAGAGGAAGCTGTAGAACTAGCTAATACCTTAATGGATGAGTTAATCCGTACTAGAGAAGAAGACCAGAAGAGAAACTTATCCCAAAAGCTTACTCAAGAATTCCGTTCTGGGAATTCCAACCGTAGGAATATAGGTTCTACCTCAGCGCCATACTGCAAAGCATGCAGAAAGAAGCATTCCGGAAGATGCTCTACTTACTGTAATTTTTGCAAGGCCCCAGGACATAAGGAAGAAACCTGCAGAAGAAAACCAACCAATGGAATGTGCTTCAACTGTGGAGAAAAATGTCATATCAAGCCAAACTGTCCAAAGTTAGCTCCAGCTGCAAACAACAAGAACACTAAAAATGCTAGAGCATTCGTTCTAGCTGCAGATGAAGCCAGGATGATTCCGGACGTCATAGCTGGTACGTTTTTAGTTAATGATATTTTTGCTAAAGTATTATTTGACTCTGGTGCAAACCAAAGTTTTATTAATACTTCGTTTTGCAAACTCCTAAATCAATCATTAACTAAACTACCACAAGAATGTCTAGTAGAAACCGCAAATGGAGAAACCGTTAGAATTTCTGAAATCTTGCAGGGAGCAAGAATAGAAATTTTTAATCAAAAATTTATTGCAAACCTTTACCCAATGAATCTGGCTGGATTTGATGTCGTATTAGGAATGGATTGGTTAATAGCCAATAAAGCCAGTATTTTATGTGATCAAAAGTCAATTCAAGTAAAGTCACCAAAGGGTGAAAAGATCACCATTAAAGGAGATAAACCATCTAGATCCACTAAATTCATCTCTGTGATGAAAACTGCAAGTTATATAAGAAAAGGATCTATAGTTTATTTGATTTCTATAATCACTGATACTAAAGGAAAAGAATTAAAAGACATTCCAGTAGTGTCCCAGTTTTCAGATGTCTTTCCAGAGGAATTGCCAGGACTACCGCCAGACAGGGAAGTTGAACTCAGAGTCCACCTACTACCAGGGACAGCACCAATTGCCAAAGCACCTTACCGTTTGGCACCCGCTGAAATGCAGGAACTAAAGAAACAATTAGACGAATTGTTGGAAAAAGGATTCATACAGCCAAGCTCATCGCCATGGGGAGCACCGATATTGTTTGTTAAAAAGAAGGATGGATCAATGCGTATGTGCATTGATTATCGGGAATTGAACAAAGTCACGATTAAGAATCGGTATCCATTACCGAGGATCGATGATTTGTTTGATCAACTTCAAGGAGCTCGATTTTTCTCTAAAATCGATTTAAGATCAGGATATCATCAATTAAAGGTACAGGAAGAGGACATTCCTAAAACCGCATTCAGAACAAGGTATGGTCATTATGAATTTACTGTCATGCCATTTGGTTTAACCAATGCCCCAGCCGCATTTATGGACATGATGAACCGAATATGTAAACCATATTTGGATAAATTCATAATTGTCTTCATAGATGATATTCTAATTTACTCGAAGAGTAAAGAGGAACATGTAAAGCACTTGCACTTACTTTTAAATTTATTAAGAAAGGAAAAGCTTTATGCTAAGTTTTCAAAGTGCGAGTTTTGGTTAGAACAGGTACAATTTCTTGGACATTTAGTTAATCATGAAGGAATTCACGTGGATCCAACAAATATAGAGGCAATTACCAAATGGAAAACTCCTGTGTCACCAACTGAGGTTAGAAGTTTCTTAGGATTGGCCGGTTATTATAGAAGATTTATTTGAGATTTTTCTAGAATAGCCATTCCTTTAACCAAGTTAACCTGTAAATCTGTTAAGTTTGAATGGGACCAAAACAAGAAGAAGCATTTAGAATCCTTAAGCAAAGATTAACCCATGCACCCATATTAGCGTTACCAGAAGAAACCGAAGACTTTGTAGTCTATTGTGACGCATCTAAATTAGGTTATGGATGTGTATTGATGCAACGTCAAAAGGTTATAGCTTACGCCTCTAGACAGCTTAAGAGTCATGAAGAGAATTATTCAACCCATGATTTGGAATTAGGAGCCATAATTTTTGCCCTTAAGATTTGGAGACATTATCTTTATGGTAGTAAGTTTACCGTATTCACAGATCATAAGAGTTTAAGATATGTTTTTGGGCAAAAAGAGTTAAATATGAGACAAAGACGCTGAATGGAATTACTTAGTGATTACGATTGTGATATTCAGTATCATGCAGGAAAAGCCAATGTAGTGGCAGATGCTTTAAGTCGAAAATATCACGAAAAGCCAAAAAGGGTACGTTCTCTTAAATTAAATCTACAAGTAGATTTAAACAATCAGATTAAAAAAGCACAAGAATCAGTAATCAAGGAAGATACTGAAAAATTAAAAGGAATGATTAAGGAATTAGAACAAGGAACAGATGGAATTTGGAGGTTCCATAAAAAGAGAATGTGGATACCTAAATTCGGAAATTTACGTCACCGTATATTAGAAGAAGCTCATAAATCTAAATATACGATGCATCCAGGAAGTGATAAAATGTACCAGGATTTAAGAAAATTTTTTTGGTGGATAGGAATGAAAAAGGATATAGCAACTTATGTTTCTAAATGTTTAACTTGCTCACAAGTTAAAGCAAAAGACCAGAAACCCTCAGGCTTGTTACAACAATAAGAAATGCCAGTTTGGAAATGGGAATTGATAACAATGGATTTTGTTACTAAATTACCGAAAACAAGAAAAAGAAATGATACAATCTGGGTGATTGTAGATAGGCTAACCAAGTCAGCTCATTTCTTACCAATGAAGGAAACTTTCAGTATGGAACAATTAGCCAAATTGTATGTAAACAAAATTGTTTCATTACATGGAATACCTTTATCAATTGTTTCTGATAGGGATAGCCGTTTTACCTCTCATTTTTGGTCAAGTTTCCAAAAAGCAATGGGAACCAAGTTGAATCTAAGCACCGCTTACCATCCTCAAACGGACGGGCAAAGTGAAAGAACAATTCAGACAATGGAGGACATGCATAGAGCTTGTGTAATTGATTTCGGAGGTAATTGGGACGATCACTTACCCTTAATAGAATTTTCTTACAATAACATTTATCACACAAGTATCAATGCTGCACCATTCGAAGCACTTTATGGACGAAAGTGCAGAACCCCAGTCTGTTGGGTAGAAATTGGGGAAAAGCAACTATCTGGACCCGAGATAGTACAAGAAACAACTGACAAAATCATTCAAGTCAAGGAACGATTGAAAGTAGCACGTGATCGACAGAAGAGCTACGCTGATAACAGACGTAAACCGTTAGAATTCAAGGTAGGTGACAAGGTATTGCTAAAAGTCTCTCCTTGGAAAGGAGTAGTTAGATTCATCAAGAGAGGAAAGCTAAGTCCCATGTACATTGGACCTTTTGAAATTATTAGAAGAATAGGACCTGTAGCCTATCAGCTACAACTGCCAGAGGAAATAGCAGGAATACATGATGTATTTCATGTATCTAATCTCAAGAAATGCTTATCCGACGAATCACTAATAGTACCTCTCAAGGATATAGAGATTAATGAACAACTCAAGTTTGTAGAGAGGCCTCTGCAAATTGAAGATAGGAAAATTAAGAATCTCAAGCACAAGAGACTAGTTCTAGTCAAAGTGAAGTGGGACTCCAAAAGAGGACCTGAGTACACATGGGAGCTTGAATCAGAAATACAAAAGAAATATCTGCACTTGTTCCAGTAGATCTCGAGGACGAGCTCTAAAACAAGGTGGGGAGGATATAACAACCCTAACATAAACCGACACCCTTATAATTTTCTGACACCCTAGTATACCTTAAAATATCCTAATATGTTTTAAATTGCAGCCCGTATGTGAAAACCAAGCCCGAATTGTGATATAGCATTATAAATAAAATTAAAACAAGTTTATGAAGTTGAGGCGGGCCGCATAGACCCACCCCAACCATTCACGCGGGCCGTATGAAGGTGTAACGGGATTCCTTTGATTTCTTTAGTTTAGGCGGGCCGCGTAAGAGTTTTCGTTAGTTGACGCGGGCCGCGTAAGGCCTTGCCTTATCTCACGCGGGTCGCGAGAAAGTCAAGATCAGACCCTATAAATAGAGGCCATCGGCTTCAGTCGATAATTCGTTCAAAAACCGTTCTTTCTCTCAAATTTTCACATAGTGGGCATTATACCCGAGTCCAATATCCCCTAAATAGCGAGGTTCTGCTCTGTTGTAAGTATTATAACCCCTGGATACGTATTAGATACTCTGCCCGATTGATCTAGGGTTCCATAACGGCTGTCGTGGTTCTGCCCGACGTAGTCGTTGGAATGCCGTCTCGGGGAGGGTATTACTAATGTTAAAATGGGTTATTATACTAACACACGTGCATTTGTGTAATTTATAGATTTTCACCAGGAAACCCTAAAGAGTAATCTAAGACAACAATGTGAGTTGATCCACTTTTTGTAAATCTTTTTGTTAACTGTTTTTACAAAACCTTAAATATCTTTCCATGCAAATGACAGTTATTGAGTATTTGTAAGAATACAATTACAGTCGGTAAATTTGGGTTTTGTATACAAAATTTGTTACCACCTGGTAAAGGAGTAACATGACCATAAGTCGGAACGACATTACCGTGTGGTGGTAATTGATATAACTTGGAAACAAATGTAATTGCGGATGCGCCCTCAATACTGTTCACTGTGACTTTTTATTTAAACTTGATTAAACTGGGATTCACTCACCAGTATTTCCCACTGACAAACTGTTTTTAAAACGCGTTTCAGGTAACAAAATGTGAAAGCCAAATAGAAGCCAGCTGGACAGCACTGAAGGCTTGGAAAAGTGGCAATAAAGTTACCTAAGAATAAAATAAATGTTTTTATTAAATAACATAGGATTTATTCCTATCAAATGTATGTACTGAAAACTTAGGTTTTACCCATGTGTTTAGTGTTATAAAATATGGTGGTTTACTCTGATTTAATATTTCCTAACTACGGTCCTGATGAAAATTTCCGCTGCCAAATTGAATAAGTAATAACGTGATACCACCGAAACTGGCTCACGACCGCCCGTTCCCGGGAAATAGGGATCGGGGGTTGTGACACAAAAAGAGGAAAGTAAAGACTTTAATTTTCAAATTCGATTTTCACAAAGCTTACGCGGCCCGCCTAAACTAAAGAAATTGGAAGTTTCTCCTCAAGACTTTGGGCCTTATGGGGTTCCCGAAGCAGTGGATTAAATGGGTGAAGGGCTGTCTCGAGTCTGGAAAGGGCTCGGTTTTAGTTAACGGATCTCCTACGGGCGAGTTCGTCTTCAAAAGGGGCCTCTGTCAAGGGGGCCCCCTTTTTCCGCTCCTCTTCGTTCTTGCTATGGAGGTTTTATCTATGTTTATTAAAAGAGCTGTGGAAGTCGGGTTATACAAAGGGACCAGCCTCCCGAACGATGGCCCCATCATTTCGCATTTGTGCTATGTAGATGACGTCCTCTTTATCGGGGAATGGTCCGTTCAAAATGTTATGGCTCTAAGTCGGCTGCTAAGATGTCTCAGTTTGGTCACCGGGCTTAAGATTAATACCAAAAAATGTAACCTCATCGGGTTCGGGGTGGAAGAGTCAAAAGTAGCGAATTTCGCAAAATTTTCTAAACTTCAAAGAAGGAACTTTGCCTTTCGATTATTTGGGCATCCTGGTCGGAGCCAATATGAATTTTATTAAAAACTGGAACCCGGTCATTGACAAATTCTCCAAGAAACTGGCCACTTGGAAGGCAAATTCGTTATCTTTCATGGGCAAAGTGACGCTAGAAAAATCGGTTTTAGGCAGTCTCCCTTCGTATTATCTCTCGATTTTCAAGGTTCCGGTTACGGTTCTGAATAAACTGGAGAAGATAGGAAGGGACTTCGTGTGGGGTAAAAACGGGGAGACTCATAAAATGAGATGGGTTAGATGGGAAAAACTCATACGAACCAAAGATAGAGGCGGTGGGTATCGGAGGGATCAAGGAATTCAATTTAGCCATGCTAACGAAATGGTGGTGGCGTCTAAGGGAGGATCCAAATCAACTTTGGGCTAAAGTGGTTTCGGCAATTCATTTTTCGAGATCCGGTAACAAAGTCATGTCCGTTAATTCTTCGCTTCCTGGTGTTTGGAAGGATATCGGAACAATGGACGTGGTCCTCTCCAAGTCCGGAGTCGATATTAATTAGAAGCTAAAGGTTACGGTGGGCAACAAGGTCAATACTCGATTCTGGAAAGACATTTGGGTGGGTCAGAATACTCTTAAAGATAGATTTCCTAATATCTTTTTGTTAGCCAAATCCAAGAATGGCTCTGTTACTGATCACATTTTGGAGCGGACCAAGCCAGCCTAATGGGCCTGGGAGTGGATTAGAGAATCGGCGACTCCCACTGAGTGGATTCAGATTGGCTCTCTCATGGCTTTTCTCCACCGAACGCCAATCTCCGGGTCCCGAGACAAGTGGGAGTTCGTTAACAATAGCGGGGACCCTTTATCTGTGCAGGATCTGAGAAAACAACTAGCGGCCAAGGAATGAAGAGCAGGATTCGGAGCAATCTTCTTGGCTTGGCGTGCAATGATGGGAAAAGTAGCGTCTAAAATCGGTCTGGCCGAGAGACGGATCTACATCCCGAATCTGGTCTGCGACAGATGTGGTATGGAGGAGGAGGATGCTAACCATATTTTTGCTTCGTGTCTCTTCGCGAGGAGTATATGGTGGAACATGTTTGTCTGGTTAAGGATTCCGTTTCCGATGATGGCATCCTCTCTCTCAGATTATTTTGAATGTATTAAATCCTGCTCGGGCTCTTCCAAATGGAGAAAAATTGTTTAGTTGGTCACTTTTGCTACAACTTGGAGGATCTGGGTTGCTCGTAATAAGAAGACCTTCGATAATTGCTTCGTCCCGGTCAAGAAGACGATGGAGATGATCAAGGAAGACTCGTTTATGTGAATGTGCCATAGGACAAAGTTGCCCTCGCCGTCTTGGGCTAAATGGTCTGACTTCTATGTGTCCGACTTATTGTAATTGTCCGTTTGTGTTTTCCTTGTTGTTTTGTTTTCTTTTATGTTCGCTTTGTCGGGTTTGTTTGTATTCCAGTTTCTTGCAGGGTTTATATATATATATATAAATATAAGTTTCGTCGTTCAAAAAAATGAAAAAATTGCACTAATGTTTTTAAATCGATCACACCCAACCATTTTCCACTTATCATTCTACATATTCATTAATTATACCTTAAATTTAACAACCCATTTTTGCTTCATTGGTTTAGTTTTATTTCATTTAGATTGGTAGGCTAGTTGTAAGAGTCAAACTTTTTGTAGACCACTCAGGTTCAAACATGATTAAGAGTAGTTTAAGGGGGGCTCAAAATTGGGTATTGGTGTTGAAAAAAGTATATATGCCACAATCATTAATAGTGTCCTTGTATAGGGAAAGGTTTGACCAATTGATATAGACATTATCCTATATATTAAAAACAAGATTGAATGAACAGTAGAATTTATATATATATATATATATATATATATATAGTAATAAAAATAGAGAATATATATATATAGTAATAAAAATAGAATAATATCACTAAGGAATGAGCTGGTATCGGATACCGGTATCAAATTTACCAAACCGGGTGTATTTTCAGTACTGGTTCAGCACCAGTATTCATCGATTTTTACCCTCAAATGCTGGTGCCGTATCAGTACCGATAATAGAATAATATCACTAAGGAATGAGCTGGTATCGGGTACCGGTATCAAATTTACCAAACCGGGTGTATTTTCGGTACCGGTTCATCAGCGGTATTCATCGGTTTTTACCCTCAAATGCCGGTGCCGTTCAAGTACCGGAACGACACCGAGCCGTACCGTACCAGGTATATTCGGTACCGATACCCATTTTTGGGGATTTGGGTAACGGTATTTTCCGTACCGGTTGATACCAAGCTCATCAAATCATGTAGCAACGTAGCAATGCAAGTAATTGCACCGTTTAGATTACTTTTCATACACACAGTAAGTAAACTGTATTTCATTTGAATGAGGTTTTATTGTCACACCCCAACCGATGGCGGAATCATCGGGGTGTGGCACTGAGCGAAACAGATTGTCCAGAAGTTTCCATAACAATTATCATTACCATTCAATTTAAAATAACATGTCCCATACCATGTCTCAAACAGTAAGAAAATTATTACAGACAAAATCTAGGCAAATAGTTCTATTCCGATAACTCATATTTTTCAAATAGCCCAATTGTTTATCTGCTTCTAGAGACCCTTAATTTCATTTATACAGACAACTATTTGTTGGCCTCTAGAGCCTTATTCTAGCCTCACTTTCCTAGCAGATAAGCATCCTAAATACCTGTCACATACGTTAAAATAAAGTCAATACATATAGTGTAAAGGCGAGTATACAAGTTTGATAATAGCATATAGGGTTCGAAATAGTTTACGCATAACTAGCACGTACACAGAGGAAAACGATGCATGGTTATCGACATGAACCTATCGATACCAATGACAGCGGGTTGACTACCCAAGGTAGTTCGCAATACATGACCACCACTGTAATCCATGTAAGTAATTGTCCTTAACAACCCCCGTGTGAACGGGTGCTGATTCCAAACTATAGTACTATCGTCGTTCAGGCAGGTAGACAGCATTCCATGTGTAAACATAACAAACAAGCATTCATTAAGTCACGTAATACATGCGGTAGAGGTTAGCATTAAAAGTATTGCGTAGTGTGTTCGATGTGATTTCGTTTAAGTAGCGTATGTAACACCCAAAAGTGCATAAAGCAAAAAGAGATCCAGTATACTCACAGCGGTTGATGGATTGAAGGGAGCGCTTGAGAGTAAAGTTAGCCTGAATAGTTCGATAGCATAACGATAAGTGACGCGTAAAACGGAAACAAGTGTCGATGGGTCGGCCAGCTGGTCGATTGGACGGCAGTCCGATCGGATAGCCGATCGTGCAGTGACAATCCGGTCGGACGGTTGTCCGATCGGACGGTAGTCCGGTCGGATGACCGTTCGAGTGGATTGTTTCTTCCTTTGAGAAGGAGGTGTTTGTGTATGATGGCTTGACTTTTGAGGTTTTCGTTGTAGCATTTTGAAAACGCAGGTCGGTCGATCGGACGGTCGTTCGATTGGTCGGCAACCCATTCGGCTGGGCACTTCAGCAAGAAGAAGTTCACAACAGGATGTCACTCGATCGGATAGCAGTTCGATCGGGTGGCATTCCTAGTGCATTGAACATGTTGAAAAACTGATTAAGTATTAAAGTCATGTATCTCATGATCCAAAGAGTAATCCGATCGGATGGCAGTCCGATCGGTTAGCAATTCGTTCAATACTCAAACTTCAGTTAAGGTTGATTAAGTGTGGGTCCCATAGTGCGAGCCGTTCGGCTGACCGGCCGTTCGGGTGGATGTTCGTTCGGACAGCAGTCCGATTGGACGGCACCTCGTCCTGGTCGTCCTGTTCGTCTCACACTTGGTTATTTCGTTCGTTTGTCATTTTATCGAGGCATTTAGATAACGAGTCATACACAGGAGCCTGGTCAATACTTGGTTCTCCTGACCGGACAGGAATCACCCAAATCCGATTAGTGAACTGTTCGAGATGGTGGTTTGCGTCTAACCCGAGATTGGTAAACCTCGTGGATAGGATCTGGATCTTAAGCTAACACTACCACAGATCGGGTAGTAAGTCGGCACAAGTTCCGATTCTATCGGTTTTGAGGGCATTTTTTAAAAGAGTTGAAAGAAAGTTAGGAAAACATTCTCAATCCTTTTTCACCATGAATATGTTTAGATCTAGGAAAGATATTCGTTGTTTATGTGGAAATCGGTTTGATCTAAGTTGTTCTCGGTGGATTGAGGCCAAAACATGAAGTTCTTCAAGAACACCATGATGACATCATCCTAGAACACCTCAAATCTAGTGATTTCTCGGTTAAAAGTTAAGATTCAAAAGATAGAAAGGTGTAGAAGTGTGTGTAGATCAAGAAAGTACAAGATTTAGGACGAGATCTTACTGGAATAGAGAGAAATCTAAGAAAAGGTGAGGAGCACGAGCTGGTCGGACAGAAGGTTTCCAAAAGTAGAAAGAATGAAAGTGACATGGGTATTTATAGAGTTCCAAAAGAGGAAATGGCTGGCCGATCGGCCAGGCAGCTCAATCGGACAGCCTGTCCGATCGGACGACGGTCCGGTCGTACGGCTGGTCGATCGGTTGGTTGGCTGATCGATCGGTCGCCTAGTTCGAGTGTTCGGTGCGACGAGTTTTGCTGTTCCGATTTCGATTGCGAGCGATGCGATTGCGGTAGAGTTTACTATTCAAATTACTTTAATCCCAACTATTCTTATCGAGCACTATCTTTTCTCCACTAATTATCATAATTCGATTTCGATTGAGTTCGATTGCGTTTTGATTGCGATTCGATTGATTACTACACATAACATAAATAAACACGCAAAAGTAACATATAAGGCACACACACACGTATAATAAACACCACAGTTGCATTATTCGAGTTTGCGAGCGCGATGATGATTTGATTAGTTCGATTAGCGTTTAAATAACTTTATCGCATTGCTACTTCCTATTATTCACAGTCGTAAAGCGATTTGTAGCAATAAACATGCGATTACTGCGACTGTAATTAATTACTCCACATAATACAACTAACGTAAAACATAAAATAGTCTAACTATAGTCAAAGAAGTCAAAACAGGAATTGAACGAGGAGAGACAGATTGCAGTTAGCAATCTTTTCTTCCATTGACTTCAATCTTGACTTTGACTTTGACTTTCGAAACACTGGGGTGTTACAGCCTCCCCTTGTTTAGGGAATTTCGTCACGAAATTAGGCTGAAGCCGTAAACAACTGCGGGTACTTCGCCTTCATGTCGCTTTCGAGTTCCCAAGTGAACTCTACGCCTCGTTTGCCTTCCCATCGAACTTTCACAATAGGAATGCGCGAGCATCTGAGCGGCTTGGTTTGGCGATCCATGATTTCGACAGGCTTCTCCACGAAGTGTAGTGTTTCGTTTATTTGGAGGTCAACGAGCGGTACAATTAAATCATGCTCAGCCAGGCACTTTCGGAGGTTTAACACATGGAAAGTCGGGTGGACGTTACTAAGTTCCTCCGGTAGTTCGAGTCTATAGGCGACTTTTCCGATCCTTTCAAGAATCTTAAAAGGTCCAACATATCGAGGCGCTAGTTTCCCTTTCTTGCCGAATCTAATCACACCCTTCCAAGGTGATACGTTTAGGAGTATGTAGTCGTCAATGTCAAATTCTGTTAATGCATTATCTGTCTATCGCCTCCGTCAATCTAGTCCGTAGCAGAAACCGAAGAAAACGGGAGTTATATTGTTATTTTAATGAGAGTTAGTCAAAAAGGCAAGGTGGCATAATTGTAATTAATGAGATTCCTCATTAAACTCCTTGGCCTATAAATAGAACCTTTAGGGTTCTCATTTAGAACTTTTGTCACAATTGTCATTAGGAGCTTACAAGTTGTAGAGAGAGAAACTAGAGAGAGAAAGTGACATCGTTTGAAATGTGGGTTTCCGTTTGAAGTGTCGTTTGAAACAAGCACCATACCGTTTGAAAGTGGTCCTATCGTTTGAAATGTCGTTTGAAACAGCCTCTTCCGTTTGAAATTAGGTTCTATCGTTTGAAATGGAAGATTCCCGTTTGAACTGACCGTTTGAAGTTCTTCTGTCGTTTGAAAACATGATGGCCGTTTGAAAGATTTCAACCGTTTGAAACATGAACATTGTTTGAAAATGCCTCGCGTTGTGTGATAAGTAATTCGAGGTGTCAGTACATCGGGAATTAGAGTTCATGTGGTTTATGTCGGTGTGCATGTGATTTTGATTTGATCAATATTAAAGTCAAAATATTCAGTACAATCAGATTGTCTCGGTTCAATCGGAAATTAATATTTGTGTTTGTCGGTTTAGTGGACTTTTGGTCCAATCAGATTTATATGTGAGCATTAAGTGTGCCGGCCATTTAGTTTGAGTTACATAATTGTTGTAAAAATTGTTGCCGCCACTAATACTTGAGGTCCAATGGAGATTGAGGGGTGATTAAGTTGTCAGTTTAAAGTTGTCGGATACATGTGAAAGGCGGCCCATCTTATATCACGGCCCATGTGAAACATTAAAAGCATCAACAGTTTGATTACTGTTCGAGTCTTGATACAAGCAAAGAGTTCACGTGATACAATCAATTGTACAAATTGTTCGGCCCAATCAAGTGAAAGGGTTGTCAGACTCATTTAATACATATTGTGAACAAAGTGACAGATTGATTATTCATTAAAATGAGTTGGACATTTCAAACATCACATAAAAAGGTTGAACTAGTGATTTCAGCGGCTCAATGATCTTTAACTGGCCCATGTGATTTGAATTAAATAACGGCTGCCCAATCAAGGCCATTCATTGTTGTCGGTCATTGAATTTGTATTGGAATGTGTTCGCAAATCTTTGACAACGAATCTTAGAATTGGCTTCACAAACATAATTTCACGTATTCAGTCTGATTAAACTGATTGTTTGATTGTTGATTCAGGTAACACGAGGCAATTTACAAGGTATTTCAAGAATTTCAAGACATGGCAAATAATGATCATGATACCTGGTGGAGAAGAGACAGCGCAAGATGGGAGATTGGCAAGCTGTATGAACCATTTCAAGAAGCACAGAGAGCCAAGAGATGGAATGAAGAGTTGGAGTGTTACTTGGATCCACAGGGTAATCCAGTGGTAGATCCGTCAAAAGTTGATTTTGATGTTGTAACCAATGTGTTTCCAAGTGAGCGTACTTTCAACACAAAAAGGCTTTCTGATAAAAGCTATCTGCCAGAGTTGATGAACAAGTTGAGAGAAGTATTTGAAGCAAGTCTACCGAAGGTGGTAGAGATGAAGAAGAGAAAAGAAGAATAGTTGAAGAAGATGATTGAAGAAGTAAAGACTATTGCAAAGCTTGCTGGTGAAGAGAATCAAAAAGCTGAGGAAGAACAGAAGCCGAAAGAGATGGAAGAAAAAGTTGAGAAGATACAGGAGACAAAGGCAGCTGAGCACGCCGAGGTGTCAATCACTGAGGTAATAAAATCTTCTGAATTATCAAATGTTGAATTGGTTGTAGAAAAGGAAAACAAGTGCAGGAATTGCATTGAAAAATGCAAAGCCTGTACTGAAAAAGAAGAAATAATAAAAACAAAAGATAATGAAATGAATAACTTGAAAATGCTTTAAAATTGAAATGTAAAGAAAGGATTGACACAGAGCAAAGTTTAAAATTAAGAGTTGAGAAATTAAAACAGAAATGTCATGATTTTGAAAAAGAAAATAAGGTTTTGAAAGAAAAATGTGACACAAAATGTGTTGATTGCATTGAGAAAGAATCTAAGTTTCTCGAGTTACAAAAACAGTATGATTCTTTAAAATGGTCAAGTCAGAGAGTACAAGAAGCTTATGATACTTTGAAGAGCCAAGTCAAAAGTTTTGATCAAAGATTGTCTGAAACTTTAACAACCAAAGAAATGTATGAAAGACAGTTTAAAGAAAAGCAAATTGAATTAAACAAGCGTGTTGATGAAATTGCTAATCTTAAACAAGTCTTGGCTGAAAAAGAAAAGATTGTTACAAAACTTCAAAGTTATCATAACTCTTCGTACATTCTCGAACGTATTTTCAATATCACACCGGATGATAAAGATACTAATATTTGTAAAAAGGGTATTGGTTCAGAGTTTCATCAGGTACCACCACCATTGAGAGACAATTATACTTTTTATAATGAGGAAAAGGTGGCAAAGGGTTTGAACATAGCTGACCAATTACCTGAAAGTATCGATGTGATTTACACCAAAACTAATGATACTAATGATTCAGAGGTGGTGAGTAAGGTGGTTGATAGTGTTTTGAAAGCTGAGTCTACAAAAGGTAAGTCTGAATCACAGGATGAAGATGAAGGAAATCTTTATGATGGATATCTGAAAGATACAAAATCCAAGAAGAATTTGAATGATGATTCAAAAGGATTGTTTATACCATGATTAGATCGGACAAACTATTCTTAGATGTTGTTTTCCCGATTCAGAATGTGATTTCAGAGAAAATTGACAAAGTTTTTAAGATGGTTGAAATTGAGAAGTCTGAAATGTCGAAGTTTGCTGGTAAAGGTTTCAAAGGGTCTTATAACAAACCTGGTTCTAAGAAGAAAAACATGAAGTCTGGTTTGGGGTATAAGAAGAAACATAATCGAAACAGAACTGAAAGGTCCAATTTTCAGACAAAAATGACTTTTGTTCAAGGAAAAAGCTTCACCGAAGAAGAAAAATTCAAAATTGGAAAACAATCTAATTCAGAGTTTGAGGCTATGAAAAAGAAACAACAACAGGCAAAGGATGTTTCAAAGAAAGTTTGTTTTAAATGTGATAAAATTGGACATGTTGCACGAAAGTGTCCAAATCCAAAGTCTGTTGATGTTGGGACACAGAAATCTGAGAGTGTGAAACCAAGGTCAACCAGATTTGATTCGAGACAAACTTGGAGGTATACAACAAACAAGTTTGCCTCAAATCAAAATTGGAAATCAAACCCGAACAGGTTTAATTCTAGACAGACCTTGAATTCTCACACACCCAGAATGAGAACATCATGGAGTCGGAAAACATCGGTTGGTGTGACAAAACCTCAAGAGATTTGGAAACCTAAAAATGTTGTTCAAACTCAAAAGGTTCAGAAAGAAACAAATTTTTACAAAAGAGGTACTCCGGGAGGTCAAGTGTGGTCTGTTAAGAAAAGTGTTGATTTGATGAAAGATGAGAATGTTGGCATGAAAACTGAGAAACAAAAACAAATTTGGAAACCAAAAACTGAAACAATAAATTCAACTTCTGAGGTGAAAACGTCTGAGGATTCAGTTCTGGTTGCCTATGATGCAAATTTTCCACCGCTCAAGGCTGAAAACTTTAAAATTCAGGTTGCTAGAATCAAGGTTACACCTAAGGCTGCTGAGGCCTGGGTGGACACCATGTTTGATTAAGCGGTTGGAATTGCCGGAGCTTCCTTTATCGCGAAGCATGAATCGGCATCTTTATTGATTGAATTTTTTTTTTGTCAAATTGTTTGAGTATTTGATAAAGTTTAAACGTGCAGGTGCTAAATGCTGATGAAGATTGTGAGAGTGTTGCACAGGAAGAGGTTGAAGATCCCTGGTTTTTGGTCAGACAGGGAGTTTGTTTGTTGTTTTGTACAAATTTGAATTGTGTTTGATGATTGTTGTTTGCTTGTTTGTTGTTTGTTTGTTTGGTTGATGATTGTGATGTTTGATGTTAGTTTGCTTTGAATAAGTGTTGATGGACTACGCCGAAACCCTCACGGCTGAACAAGCATGATTACTGTCACAGGTTGAAGAACGGTTTTCTAACTGTCAAAATCAATGGGTTGTAAATCATGGGGGTACGTTATATTTTCTGCAAAACAGAGCATGAGATACAGAAAATGGATGGCGAGACAAAGCTATCAGTATCGGTTTGTCAAATTTCTTTAATGATTTTGCATTTTAGGGGGAGATATATTGTCAGAAAATACAAAAACATTAGAAAATTTAAAAAAAAAAACCAAAAACATGATAAAATTCAAAAATTTGAGTTTTGCGTAAAAGAGGAAATGATAGTACATCAGTAGACAGTTACAGTATGCTAAAGAATTGTAATGATTGAATAGTGTTAAACAGTCTCACTGATGATATGCCGATAGGTTTTTATACACTTAGTAAACTTTTCGGGATATAAACCTAAATTCAAATACTTTGCTTATTTCGTGGGGAACACTACTTGGATATATAGGTAACCCCTGAAATCTCGTTTGAAAGGTCCCATATTCTGAGATACTAGGTCTTTATACTCAGTGATATCTGGGGTATTATTCCGGGACTTCTGTTGTATGGAAGTACTGACCTAGTCCCCGAATAATACTTTCTGCTAAATGCTTAAAACACAGCATCGCCCTCGGCAAGCTGATGAAACAATAAAATTGATAGTCGTTGCTGTCGTAATTAAAAGATCCTCTAAAGGGGACACACCAAAAGTCGAGCCGTCATCTCTCTGCTGAACGGAATTTCTGACCTGAGCTCTCACGGTTTCGCATCTAACCCCTTACAGATATCATCTGTGGTATACTCACCTGTAAGACTGAATATCTAGGATTTGGATATGGGAGTATATTCAAGAGGTGGGACACATGAATGAGTTAAGTTCTTAAAACATCTAATTCGTATCCTGAATCAGTTGAAATTTGTATGAAAATTTAAGATGGATCAGTATATCGACAATCTAAGTGAATTGTTTAATTCTTAATGTGAATTTAAGCTCAACGGTACTTGTGACTTGTCAAAAACTGATATGATCCTCTGACGCATACTCAAACAAAAATATTATCTGTAAATATGTTTGTACATATTTCTTACTGCTTTATATTTTCAGAAAATACAAAAAGATTTTGATTTCTGCTTTATTTTCGATAAACCGATGTCTGAGTTGCTGAGTTTCAAAATCTAAGTAAGCTGATTGTGTTTCTGAAAATAAAACAAGTTCATTAATTTGAAACTTGAAATTTCTAGAAAAACTTCAAAAACAGTTTGTGAATATCTTCAAGGTCATTAATTTGAACTTGAATGATTAACTGAGAGGGATTTGGATGTGTAGGTTGTTAAAATCTTTGTAATAGAGATAGTTTACGATCTAATTTGTTAATATTGTCAAAACTATGAAGTTTGTTGACAGGGGGAGTGTATTAGAGAACATGTTTAATGATTTTGAAAATATTGTTACTTATAAATGTTTGAGGATTACAGGAAAGATCCAGACTACGATCCCAAGAGCTGAGTCTAAGGGGGAGTCTGAAGACGAGCTCAACGAAAATGAAAGCATACATAGAGCCAGATATCATTTCTGGAAGAGCTTGTAGCCGGAAAGCAAGGTGTCGATCCCAAAGCACGGAAGCTTAACGAAAGGGGGAGCCTGAAGAGTTTACCAAAAAGGGGAAGCTGAAGCTGAAGACAGATCCACCGGGATTCTGTTTAAGAAAGGGGAAGTCTGTGTTGCTAAAGACGTGTTAAAGCTTCAAGAAGACTCAAAGAGAGAGAGAAAGAAAAGATGCTACGAGTTGACTACGGATTGACTACAACAATATCCAAGGGGGAGTCTGTTAATGCATTATCTGTCTATCGCCTCCGTCAATCTAGTCCGTAGCAGAAACCGAAGAAAACGGGAGTTATATTGTTTTTTAATGAGAGTTAGTCAAAAAGGCAAGGTGGCATAATTGTAATTATTGAGATTCCTCATTAAACTCCTTGGCCTATAAATAGAACCTTTAGGGATCTCATTTAGAACTTTTGTCACAATTGTCATTAGGAGCTTACAAGTTGTAGAGAGAGAAACTAGAGAGAGAAAGTGACATCGTGATTCAGGTTTTGTACGTTTTCAGATCTAATCAATAGAATCACAGTTTATATTACATCAAGTGTTCGGTCGCGTTCGTGTACGGATTCCGCACGTTATACGTACGTTTCGCAATCATTTCGGATTCAAAACCGGTCCTACAAATTCAAGGGGCTTGCGTCGTCTATCGGCGTAACTTTTCTGTTGACTTCGAGCTTTCAACAAATTGTCTCGAATTTGGAGGACTTTGTCAGTCGTTTCTTGCAATAGCTCAGGACCGGTTAATTGCGAGTGACCGATCTCGTGGCATACTATAGGCGATCGACATCTTCTTCCGTATAAGGCCTCGAATAGTGCCATTTGGATGCTGTTATGATAACTGTTGTTATATGAGAATTCGACTAACGGCAGGTATTTATCCCAATTTCCACTGAAGTCTATGACACACGAACGGAGCATGTCTTCAAGAGTACGGATCGTTCTCTCAGTCTGACCGTCGGTTTGAGGGTGGAATGCGGTACTCAGATTAAGCGTAGTACCAAGAGCAGCTTGAAACGTTTCCCATATTCGCGAGGTAAACCAAGCGTCACGATCTGAGATGATGTCGCGAGGCATACCATGATTACAAATGATCTCATCGGTGTAGATTCGGGCTAATCGTTCTACCTTGTAGTCTTCCCGTATTGGCAAAAAGTGGGCGGATTTGGTCAAACGATCAACAACAACCCAAATGTTGTCGTGACCTGATGACGTGTGCGGAAGTTTGGTTATGAAGTCCATAGCTATACTCTCCCACTTCCACATAGGAATTGGGGGTTGTTCAAGTAAGCCAGAGGGCCTTTGATGTTCAGCCTTGACCCTTGCACAAGTTAGGCACTTCCCAACGTAGAGTGCAATATCCCTTTTCATGCCCGACCACCAGTACTTGTAGCGAAGATCCTGGTACATTTTGTCGGAACCGGGATGAATAGAATACCGGGATTTGTGGGCTTCGTCCATCAGAATCTTTCGCAAATCTGTCGCCTTAGGGATCCAAATTCGGTCCAGGAAATGGAAAATCCCATTTGATTTACTCACTAGCTGAGCTCCATCGTGGTAGATTCTTTCCTTCTTCAATGTGCGTTCATTAAAACAGGCATGCTGGGCTTCGCGGATGAGAGTTTCGAGATCGTGTTGGGCTTGGGTATTGCGAACACTGAGCAAATAACTCCGTTTGCTGAGTGCGTCGGCAATGACATTTGCTTTGCCTGGGTGATAACGAATCTCACAGTCGTAGTCGTTGAGGAGTTCTACCCATGATCCGTGAAGATCAAAGATATGTTGTAGACTCCTATGATCCGTGAAGATCGTACACTTGGGACCATATAGGTAGTGTCGCCAAATCTTTAACGCAAAAACAACTGTGCCTAGCTCGAGATTATGGGTTGTATAGTTCCACTCGTGGATTTTGAGCTGACGAGATACGTAAACTATAACCTTGTCCCGTTGCATAAGAACACAACCAAGACCAAGGTTGGAAGCATCACAATAGACAATGAAGTCGTCGTTTCCGTCAGGCAATGTGAGAATTGGAGCATTGTAGAGCATGTGCTTGAGGGTTTGGAAAGCAGACTCTTGTTCAGTTCCCCAAACAAAAGGCTTGTCTTTATGCGTAAGAGCGGTAAGCGGCATAGCGATCTTTGAGAATCCTTCGATAAATCGTCGATAATAGCCCGCTAGTCCGAGAAAAGAACGGACTTCAGACGGGTTCTTAGGTGTAATCCAACTCTTAACTGCTTCAATCTTCGCGGGATCAACGTGAATACCTTGACTATTTACAATGTGACCCAAACGTAGAGTTGATTCCCCTGGAGTAGTTCGAGAACCAAACGTAGATGTTGCGCGTGTTCGGCTTCCGATTTGGAATAGATCAAGACAACGTCGATGAACACGATGACGAAACGATCTAGAAATGGCTTACACACGCGATTCATCAGATCCATGAAAACCGCGGGTGCGTTGGTTAAACCAAAAGGCATAACAACGAACTCATAGTGTCCGTAACGAGTGCGAAAAGCGGTTTTGGGTATATCATCCTCTTGAATGCGTAGCTGGTGATAGCCTGAGCGTAGTTTAATCTTCGAGAAACACATAGCACCCTGTAGCTGATCAAACAAATCGTCAATGCGGGGCAGGGGATAGCGGTTCTTGATGGTTAGCTTATTCAATTCCCGATAGTCGATGCACATCCTGAACGACCCATCCTTCTTTTTGACGAAAAGGACTGGTGCGCCCCAAGGAGAGGTGCTCGGGCGAATAAAGCCTTTCTCAAGTAATTCCTGGAGTTGGTTCGAGAGTTCACGCATTTCGGACGGCGCGAGTCGGTTAAGAGCTTTGGCAATAGGGTTGGCTCCAAGAATGAGGTCGATACGGAAGTCGATATCACGACTTGGAGGTAATCCAGGAAGATCATCAGGGAACACCTGAGGAAATTCTCGGACCACTGGAAAGTCGTTTACTCCAGGTCTACCTTTCTTTTCCTTCTCCGCTACTAAAATGTTAGCCAAGAAAGCTCTGTATACCTTGCGGAGATACTTGCCAGCTTGGACATATGACATGAGTTTGAGGCCTTTCGAAGCAGTTTCACCATAAACACACAATAAATCACCATTCGCGAGCGAGATCGTATCATCTTGTCGAAGCATACCACTTCAGCATGGTTTTCGCGAAGAAATTCAATGCCTACTATGACGTCGAAACTTCCGAGTTGCATCGGGAAAAGGTCGATTGGGAAAATGTGATTGTTGAGCTCAAGAGTACAATCACGAAGAACAGAATTAAAGGTGACAGTTCTTCCGGTAGCGAATTCAACTTCGAATGTCGAGGGGAGATAGGAGCGCTTACGACTAAGAAGCTTCTCGAATTCAAACGACACAAAGCAATTATCGGCTCCAGTATCAAAAAACACGATGCATAAATACCATTCACAAGGAACGTACCATTCACCACGTTGTTGTCAGCCTGGGCATGGCGCGCGTTGATGTTGAATGTTCTGGCGCATGCTACTTGTTGCTGTTGCTGAGGCTGCTGCTGCTGGTGAGGCTGCTGCTGCTGCGGCTCTTGTTTCACCACCCTGTTCGGACACATGTTCGCAAAGTGGTTAGGATCACCACATGCGAAGTAGACTCGGGTGTTGATTGCGGGTTCCTGAGCTGCCTGATGGCCTTGTGGGGCTGGGAGCAGAGCTTGATGAGCAGTGGCAGGAGCTGCGGTGTTGCGGGGACCAGTACGGCAGTTGGCAGTAAAGTGGTCGTACATGTTGCAGAGGGCACAGAAACGACAGGCAAGACCCACCGAATGATGATAAGAGCATGTTGGGCAAACTGGGTGGGGGCCTGTGTATGCACGCTTTGCTGGCGGTGCATGAGTGATTGGAGCTGGGCGGTGGTGGGACTGCTGCTGATTCGGTACGGCTTGCAGAGGAGCAGCAGTGGTAGTGACAGCACAGTTCTTGTTGCTGGAGCTGCTGTTGTTGTTCTTCTTCCTGCGACGTGAGGACTTTGATGATTGAGGAGTGGCGGCGGTGTCAGCGGTTGGTGCGGTGGTAGCTTGATGCAGAGACTTTGAGGGCTTATCCCAAAAACCAGCTTTTACCCTCTTATCGTTGATCTCGGCGGCAAGCAGATAAGTTTCTTCGATCGTTGCTGTCTTTGCGGCATGAACAAAATCAGCAACACAGTCGGGTAGAGCTCGAATGTACTTCTTGATTGCCATATCAGACGTCTTGACTTGATCGGGGCAGATGATGCTGAGCTGCTTAAAAAGAGCAGTCAGGGCAACGTTATCCCCATCCTTCTGCTTAATGTTCCAAAACTCGTCCTCCAGCTTTTGGCGTTCACGGGGAGGGCAGAATTCGTCCATCATGATGGCTTTTAGCTCTTCCCAAGTCAGCTCATAAGCTGCATCATTCCCGCATTTGTTTCGTTCGGTCGTCCACCAGTCTAGTGCGCGGGACTGGAAGATGCCGGTTGCGTTTAGGGTACGGAGATTTTCAGGACAGCCGCTTTGGCGCAGAGTGACTTCGATCGAATCGAACCATTGAAACATAGCTGTTAGGCCATCTTCTCCGGTGAATTCCTTTGGACCACATGCCTTGAACTGCTTGAAGCTGAAAGTAGTCTTGGTAGCAACTTTAGGAGCTTTGGTTCTAGACTCCTCAGACGATTTGCTAACATTCTCGTAAATTTCACTCACGATCTGGGGCACAACCTTGGCCACTTTCTTAGCGAGGATGGCAGCAAGGCGTTTGTCCCGTTGTTCTTGGCGAGTGAGTCGTGGGTGTCGAGGTCCTGATGATGGTCCGGTTGACATTGTCTGCAACAGACATCGTCATAGGTCTCAGACACGTGATAATCGAATCTCACCTCACACGTCTAACACTTACTAAAGCTCAGGAACACGCATAATCATGTAAACACATAGGCACGAAATCACAGATTCACATAAGCACATAAACACATAGACACGTAGGGCACAGAATCACAGAAGCACATACGCATGCAATCACAGAGGCAGTCAGAATACATAAACCTATTATTCAAAGTTTGCGAGCGTTCGAATATAGCGGTCGCGTTTAGCATATTGATTAGTATATTATAAGCGTATAGTATAATGAGCAATTTTGCGTACAGCGTTTCCTTATGGTAGACTTGTTAACATTTTGAGATAAATAGGCAATGCGTGTTGTGTGTGTCGATCGAAGCGAATGCAAAAATCGAATAAGTCTTAAAATTTAAACACATAAACAGGTAAATACATACAAACACATAAAATCAACGAGTCATCAGAGTCAGCAGTTGCGGGCTCAGAATCGAAACACAGCAAATCGAGAAATAGATTGTCTGCGGCCATTAGACATTGACTACCCAAAGCGATTCGACTATTCTCAAGGTCCTGTCGTGCACATTTTGACTTTCAGGATCGGCCTCTGCCTCGATTCTTGGGCATCCGGCACACATCCCTCTAGTCATATCGTGAGTTCAGGTCGTTGGAGTCCGTCGAGACCTTGGTGAGATTTGGAAAAGCCCAATAAAAGTCGGAACAAGTCGTCAAGGTTAGGGTTTCACCCCTGGCTTAACAACTTCTTTCCTGCTTTTAACAAAATGGCAACGAAAATCCGCGCTAAAGTGTGGATTTCACTCCTGGTTCAACGCGAATTTACGCGTTTTATAGATAAATACAGATCAAACAAGCAACTCAATCGAGAGTTTGCGGTTTTCACACCTAATCTTGACTTAATCGCTTATTCAAAAATGATATTTCGAGTGCATTGATTGTGTGGCGTAGGCGAGAATGGCGAAGAATAGCAGTAAGCTCATACATAATCCCTACTGGACATGCACAAGTCAGTCTCATTGGTTCCTAACTATAGTCTAGGTTTCTAAGACGTCGACCCGGACTAGGTCGAGTCTTGCCAAATTCCCTTCAGTTATGGCTCTGATACCAATCTGTCACACTCCAACCGATGGCGGAATCATCGGGGCGTGGCACTGAGCGAAACAGACTGTCCAGAAGTTTCCATAACAATTATCATTACCATTCAATTTAAAATAACATGTCCCATACCATGTCTCAAACAGTAAACAAATTATTACAAACAAAATCTAGGCAAATAGTTCTATTCTGACAACTCAGATTTTTCAAATAGCCCAATTGTTTATCTGCTTCTAGAGACCCTTGATTTCATTTGTACAGACAACTATTTGTTGGCCTCTAGAGCCTTATTCTAGCCTCGCTTTCCTAGCAGATAAGCATCCTAAACACATGTCACATACGTTAAAATAAAGTCAATACACATAGTGTAAAGGCGAGTATACAAGTCTGATAATAGCATATAGGGTTCGAAATAGTTTACGCATAACCAGCACGTACACAGAGGAAAACGATGCATGTTAGTTATCAATATGAACCTATCGATACCAATGACTACGGGTTGACTGCCCAAGGCAGTTCGCAATACATGATCACCACTGTAATCCATGTAAGTAATATTCCTTAACAACCCCCGTGTGAACGGGTGCTGAGTCCAAACTATAGTACTATCATCGTTAAGGCAGGTAGATAGCATTTCGTGTGTAAACATAACAAACAAGCATTCATTAAGTCACGTAATACATGCGGTAGAGGTTAGCGTTAAAAGTATTGCGTAGTGTGTTCGATGTGATTTCGTATAAGTAACGTATGTAACACCCAAAAGTGCATAAAGCAAAAAGGGATCGAGTATACTCACAGCGGTTGATGGATTGAAGGGAGCGCTTGAGAGTAAAGTTAGCCTGAATAGTTCGATAGCATAACGATAAGTGACGCGTAAAACAGAAACAAGTGTTGATGGGTCAGCCAACTGGTCGATCGGACGGCAGTCCGATCAGATAGCCGATCGTGCAGTGACAATCCGGTCAGACGGTTGTCTGGTCGGACGGTAATCCGGTCGGATGACCGTTCGAGTGGATTGTTTCTTCCTTTGAGAAGGAGGTGTTTGTGTATGATGGCTTGACTTTTGAGGTTTTCGTTGTAGCATTTTGAAAACATTGAAGTACCTCTGCCTTTCAGGTCGGTCGATCGGACGGTCGTTCGATTGGTCGGCAATCCGTTCGGCTGCGCACTTCAGCGAGAACAAGTTCACAACAGGATGTCACTCAATCGGACAGCAGTTCGATCGGGTGTCATTCCTAGTGCATTGAACATGTTGAAAATTTGATTAAGTATTAAAGTTGTTGGAACTTTTGAGATCGTTCATACTTGTGCTGGATTAGTTTTATAGTGGTTTGTAGCTATTTTGATAGTATAAGGGCTTATTTTGTAATTCTATAGAATTAGGATTCCTGACCTAGTGTAGATAAGATTCCAGCAAATTTATAAATTTGCTGATTTGCTGGCTAGTCAGGATCACTATATATAGCCCTTGTATTGTAACCAACTCAAGCTTTTGGCTCTTTGAATGAATATTGGTGTTGTTTACATTCTATCGTTGTTCTTGTGCTCAAATCTGATATCCAAGGTGCTCTATTGATTTATGTCATTATTTGGATTCAATACAACACTTGTTGTATTCATTAATCCATTAGCTTCACCTTAATCTTTGATCATTCTTAACTTTTCATAGCTCAAACACTTAATCAATAGGTGTTTTGGGCTAAAGCAACCAACCATTGTGATCCGGATTGATTTTGGGATCTACAATTTGGTATCAGAGCCTTTGTGCTCTTGGTTGTGTTCTTGTTGAGATTTTTCATAGTTTGAAGGTTTTTCAAAAGTTTCAAGGTTTTCAAATTTTTGGACTTAAAATGGATTGATTTGGTGTGTTTAATCGATAGGTTGTTGTTAATACATGATTAGGGAGTCATTTTGGACATTTTGACGCATCAAACATGGTTTTTGAGCTGTTTTTGAGTGATTAGAGGGTTTTAGTTCGTGTTAAACCCTCTGTATAGCGAATTTAATATGAATGCAGCGAACAAGTTTTGAATGCAGCGAACTTAAATTTTGAATGTAACGAATTTATCGTTGAACATAGCGAACATAGTTAAATCTTTCAAAACTCATCACAGGATCATTAATTTCGACGATCATCACTCGGGCGAAATTACTGATTTTCGGCGAAATAGTGTCCAGTGACCCTGTAGTGACATTATCGAAGGCGACTTCGAGAACTGTGATATTGAACCACAGTGTTCCTATCACGGTAATCGGCAAAATTAGTCAAACTAACGTTTGTGTTACGTGTATCAGCGGAATTAGCTTGTTAGCTCGTGCAGGACAACCTAGTGTACCAGCGAAGGTTGAAGACCAGCAAGATCTACTAGCGAAATTGCACTTGCTTCTCAAGTCATCGGCGAAATTAATTCTGTTACCGGTTTCCAGTGATCTGTCAGCGAAATTAGCTTCTGATCAGCTTTCTTTTGTGAAAATCAAGCCAAGATGTTGTTGAATCAACTAAGTCCAATTGCTCAAGCGGAACTTGAGACCGGAACCACTACTAGACCACCAAAGTTGAAAGGGGCTGAAGACTTTAGCACTTGGAAGACTCGCATTCAGTCATTCTTCGAGCACACGGACTACAATCTGTGGCTCTCTGTCATCGTTGGACCCCACATTCCAACGGTTGTTCGAGGAGATGCGGTAGTTGCCAACAATGATGCAACCACCTTCACTGATGAAGACAAGGCTCTAATCCAACGTGATCGTCGTGCTCAGCTGCCTTAACCATGGCACGGTCAACTGATGACTGTAACATGTTTGAAGAACACCGAACTGCAAATGCACTCTGGAATGCATTGATTGAGTATTACGAGGGAAATGAAGAGCTGATCGAAAGCAAGAGAGACATGGTGCAGAAACAATATGACATGTTTTGTGGAGTTCGTGGAGAAAGTCTCTCCGATCACATCAGTCGTTTTCTAAATATGATGACCAAAATGAAGAAGGCGGGAAATCCTGTCACAAACTGTGCTGCAATAAAGAAGCTGCTAGATTCACTCCCCAAGGAATGGAGTCTACAATGCATGATAATCAAGAAGGATTTTCTCAACAATCCAAATCCTGTCGCTCTGTCCGACTTGATTAACAGCCTAAGAGCCTTCGAAATGGATGTCAACAAACGAGAGATGAACACTGCTGGTTACCCACCAAAGTCAACTCAGACCTCTGCTGGATTGAAAAATGTGGCATTTCTTGCTTCGGGTGGCATCACTCCACAAGCTTCTGATTTAATCTATGCCAACGCTTCCGCAAGCGCATCGAAAGCTCCACAACCTAGTGAGAAGACTATCACGGTTGGTGATACAAAAGCGTTGAAGGTGTCTACTAAAAAGGTGGCACTTTTCAATATGTTTCTGAGCAGCTATGAAGCTTTGATGTCCGGAGAACTAAAGAAGGAGATGTTCACAGCTGAAGACATGTATCAGGTTGATCCAGATGACATGGAGGAAATGGATCTGAAATGGCAGATGGCCATGATCACTTTGAGGTTAAAGAAATTTCAAGACAAAACAGGAAAGCGTTTGGGTCTTGGAAAAGCTGGTTTTGACAAATCTACACTTAGGTGCTACAACTGCAAGAATCTGGGCCATTTCAAGCGTGACTATCCTCTGTTGAAAGAAGGAAACAGTGAAACCACTCCTGTTGTAAAGCAAATCACTGTTGAAGAAAACAAGAACAACGCGTCTCCTAGCACGCCAAAAGCTCTAGTCGTCGAAGACTATGATTGGAGTGAAGAAATTGCTGAAGCAAAGGAGCAAGTCAACAAAGCTCTGATGGCTAAGATCTCAAGTGAGTCCTCATCGAAGCAGTTCGAGAAACAGACAGCTGGAATTCCAAAAGGAGACAATACTGCTGACAAAGGTCTGAAAAGCATTCTCACCTCCATGGAGCCTGAAAAAGAAAAGAAGTCTGGAGAAGCAAAGGAGCATGTGTCTGAAAATGCATCTGATCAAGAAAAGGGCAAGGAAAAGGTCCCAGCTGCAGCTATGAAAACAGAGTCCTCGAAAGAGAAAGCTGACAAGGACTTGGTAAACAGTATTCCACTTAGTTTTAAAGAAAAATTATGCACACCCGCATGCGTTGATGTCGTGGCACATTACAAGTCTCTAAATCTAGAATTTGAGAGACAAAGCTTTTAAGGACAAAGCTTTAAGGACAAAGATTTAAAAATTATTCCACTTAGTTTTAAGGACAAAGCTTTAAAATTTAACAATGAGCTTAAACAGAATGAGGCTGCATATCAGAGAAAGTTGAATTCAACTTTAGCTAAAATGCAAACTCTAAAAGAATTTGTGTTTAGAAAAGATTTTATCATCAACGATCTCACAGAAAAATTAGAAAAAGCTTTGAACGAAAAGAATAAATTACAAATTATAATAGACAAATGGAATGTCAGTCAAAAGGCCTTTACTGACATCAAAAACTGCCAACGACCAACATTTGTGAAAGACGGGATTGGGTATAAGGACAGGCACGGAAATGAAAGAAAACTCTTCTTTCCACCACATAGCAAAAACTATGTGCATATGCTGACTCCTCATCCCAAAAACGATCTCATCAATGAAAAGGCCTGTCACACCCCCAAAATCCCACCTGCGGAGTACTACCGCTTGGAGGCGTGACTGACCAGGATCCAGCCACCAATCATACTTGAACAAGCATATAAACAGTTATAAAAGTTTAACCAATACGATTGGTGTTTCAAAACAAATAAGTAAGTTGCACGCGGAAGCATAAGTCTCAAAAGTAAAACATAAGTTCAAATGTTTTCAAGTTTAACAAGGTACGCAGCAATCCGTGTCCCACAACGACTCTCCTCCATGCAAGCTCCAGCTGAGTACCTATGGTCCTGCAAAGCATGTAGTAACGAGTCAACAACTAGTTGAGTGAGTTCACGGTTGGGTGTTTGTTTTAGTTATTCCGAAAACAGTTTCCTTTACTGGCATCCTGCCGTGGGGGTTACCCCATAGTTTAAAAACGTGACATGTTCATTCCCAGTTACTCCGGCACTCCAGCCGTGGGGGCTACCCCATGTTAGTTATCAGGCATTTCGGCCGTGGGGGCTACCCCATGCGTACACTAGACTCGTTACCATATCGACTGCTGACTGTAGTCATGTTTATGTGCCCTGAAAACATCAATGTCTATCATCATTGACGTGCCCCAGATCCATTAGTTCACGCCCGTCCTCTGCGGCACGGTGTGAGGTTTGTCAGACCTAAATAGCGCTATCTAACTAATGACCCGCTCGCCATTGGCCCGGCGATTAAGTCGATACAAAAAGGAGGGACTTCGTGATAGAGTTTTAGTCTTGTACGAGTTATCCGTCCATCCGGACGAGGAATCACATTTCCTGAGCCATAGCCGTCCTACCCAAGGAGGACGAGGAACCCACGTTCCTTAACCCCGTTCCCAACCCAGGGAATCCCATGCTTTGTAGAGGGTGTGAACTCACCTCGGTTTGCTCGGTAGTAACACAGAAGGGTCAATCAATTTGCAAGTAGTCAATCACGTCCTAACATAGATACCGCTTATAATCAGATTCAAACCAAGTTGTGCACATACAAGTAGCAATCACGGTGTAAAAGTTTAACATATTCAGTTAACAGTAACACATATACAGTCCATAAGTTCAACCCAACTACTCAAGCCCAAATCATGCATCAACGGTTAACACAGAAAGCCCATAAGCCCGGCCCATTAATCGTAGGCCCATAAATACGTAAGCCCATTAAGTGTGGTTGCGAGTCGCAACAAGACTCGCAACTGCGCGGTCTCGGGTTGTGCTGCTTTTGGTTGCGAGTCGTAACCGGACTCGAAATCACAGTTGCGGGTTATGCTGTTTGTGTTGATCAGGGATGGTTGCGAGTCGCAACCTGTGTCGCAACCACGGTTTCGGCTTGGCATGCCATGGTTGCGGGTCGTAACCTGATGTTCTCGACTCGCAACTGATGTCGCAACATGGAGATTTCTAGTCGCAACCAGGGTTTCGACTCCCCAACATCTGCTGATTTCTGCACAGTTTGTACTATCCAATAGCATTTGAATATCATGCAACACAAATATTGTACTATCCACTAAAACATGTTTTGTTGTCTAACACTTAACCAAAATCGGATCAAATAGGCAGAATTCAAACATTCAAAGCACATTCATATCATATTCAACAAGTTCTTCATGTATTCAAACTCATTCATCAGGTTTTTCATATATTCAAAGCACAATAACACTTATTCAACCAAGTTATGAACAAGCATCAAAACATTTAGCATAATACCACAAGCCCGGTTTTATACTAATCCGATTGTATGACAATTGCAAGCCGATTTCATAAACATCAACAACTAGTGGTTTAAACAAGATATCATAGTCCATCATGCAATATATCCGAAAACATGTTAATCGATTCATCATCATTTGGTAACTACTTTCTATCAATCAACATCTTTATCATAGATAAACTATCATTTCTCATGTTCAAACTTAGCAAGCAACATAATGTCATAATAATCAATCCAAGCACAAAACATAACAAGGATTACTAACCGGCTAAGAGATAGGAAAGGTGAACTCCAAGGTCGATTTCCAAGCTTGATCCGAATCCTAGTGTTGGCCGGCTACCAAGGTGTGTTTGTGTTTCTTAGGGTTTTTAGAGAGGGAAGGAGTGAGAGTATGAGTGTGTGTTGTTCAAGAGTAACAAGTGTGGTTAGGAGGGTAATGCACATATATATATATTAGCTTCAAGTGGTGCACCCTTAATGGGTTTCGGTTGATGGTTTGCGGCCCAAAGGCCCACCGGCCACTATTCACTCGAGACCTCATGGTCTCGAGTCGGGTTCTTTGTTTTCGGGTTGGGTTCTCGGCTTGCTTATAATACATACGTATATACATACAAACACACAAACAAGGCACATTTCACATAAAACTTCGCATTTATTAACAAGTTAACCAGTCCCATAGTGTACAAGTATGTTACATCGAGACACAAGAAAGGTTCTAAATTTCGAGTTGTCACATCATCCCCAAGTTGAAAGAAATTTCGTCCCGAAATTTGATGGCACTCACTGAGGAAGCTAGTTAAGTTGCAAGGTTTTCCCGGTTATCCTGGGGTGTCACATCCACCCCCCGTTGATCTGGAATTTCGTCCCGAAATTCCGTAGCTTCAGCCTCAGTAGCGGTTGTACTGTTCTCAAACAGTTGGGGATACTTTTGTTTCATCCGATCTTCGCGCTCCCAGGTGAACTCTGGGCCGCGACGTGAGTTCCAACGAACTCGAACGAGAGGTATTCTAGTGCTTTTGAGGACCTTAACATCCCGGTCCGTGATTTCGACTGGTTCCTCGACGAATTTTAACTGTTCGTCGATCGTAAGTTCCTTTAGAGGAACTACGTGGGTCTCATCTGACAGACACTTCTTCAGATTCGACACATGGAAAACGTTGTGAACTGCACCGAGTTCTGCTGGTAAGTTCAGTCTGTAGGCCACCTTGCCTATTTTCTCAATGATCTCGAAAGGTCCAACGTATCGTGGGTTAAGTTTGCCTCGTTTACCGAAACGAACCACACCCTTCCAGGGTGAAACTTTGAGTAATACCCGCTCCCCAACCTGGAGCTCAAGTGGTTTCCTGCCCTTATCGGCGTAGGCCTTCTGACGGTCTCGAGCGGCCGCCATGCGTTGTCGTATTTGAGCAATCCGCTCAGTAGTGTCTACCACATGTTCTGGACCAGTGATTTGACTATCCCCCACCTCTGCCCAACAAAGAGGTGACCGGCATTTACGTCCGTACAATGCCTCAAACGGAGCAGCTTTAATGCTGGTGTGGTAGCTGTTATTGTACGAGAATTCCACAAGCGGCAGATGCTTTTCCCAGCTGTTGCCAAAGTCGATTACACATGCACGAAGCATGTCTTCAAGGTCTGAATAGTGCGCTCGGACTGCCCGTCCGTCTGTGGGTGATATGCTGTGCTCATATCTAAATGTGAGCCAAAAGATTTGTGCATTGCTTGCCACAGTTCCGAAGTAAAGCGTGCATCTCGATCGGAGATGATAGAGGTGGGCACCCCGTGCCTCGAAACAACTTCCTTGAGGAATATTTCCGCTAAAGTGGAGAATTTATCCGTCTCCTTAATTGCCAAAAAGTGTGCGGATTTTGTGAGTCGATCCACGATCACCCAGATAGTATCGTTTCCGCGCTGTGATCTAGGTAAGCCTGTAACGAAATCCATGGAAATTTGCTCCCATTTCCATTGTGGTATCTCTGGTTGTTGGAGTAGACCCGAGGGTTTCTGATATTCCGTCTTGACTCGCGCACAAGTCAAACACTTGCTGACGTAGGTTGCTATGTGGGCCTTCATGCTAGGCCACCAATACGTAGTTTTGATATCGTGGTACATCTTATCTGAACCTGGGTGTACCGAGTAGCGGGATTTGTGTGCTTCGTCCATTACAAGTTCTCGTGAGTCGCCATAGAGTGGGACCCAAATGCGTCCTGTTACGTAGTAAGCACCGTCTTCCTTCTGTTCTAAGCGTCGTCTTGACCCGCGTAGGGCTTCGGCTCTAACGTTTTCTGGTTTCAGTGCTTCTATCTGAGTAGCTCGTATTTGCGAAGGTAGACTAGAATGGATCGTGAGTTGTAAAGCTCTCACGCGTTTAGGCGCAGTGTCCTTTCGACTGAGGGCGTCAGCCACGACATTGGCCTTGCCCGGGTGATACCTGATGGAGCACTCGTAGTCATTCAGCAGCTCGACCCATCGTCGTTGTCGCATGTTCAGCTCTTTCTGCTTGAATATGTGTTCCAGGCTCCTATGGTCAGTGTAGATGGCGCACTTGGTTCCGTACAGGTAATGTCGCCATAGTTTAAGTGCGAAAATGACAGCTCCCAGCTCCAAATCATGTGTAGTGTAGTTCTTTTCATGAACCTTGAGTTGGCGTGAGGCGTAGGCTATGACTTTATCTCGTTGCATCAATACACAACCAAGACCTTGAATTGATGCATCACAGTAAACCACAAAATCGTCTGTGCCCTCTGGCAGTGAGAGGATAGGTGCACTACAAAGTATATCCTTTAGATGTTGAAAGGCTGATTCTTGTGCATTCCCCCAATGATAAGCAACGCCTTTCTGTGTTAGCGAAGTGAGTGGCTGCGCGATCTTAGAGAAATCCTTAATGAACCTTCTGTAATAACCTGCCAATCCCAAGAATTGGCGAATTTCCTTTGGTGTATGAGGTGCTGGCCAGTTCTTAATAGAGTCTACTTTGGATGGATCAACGTGAATCCCATCCTTGTTCACCACGTGGCCTAGGAAATGGACTTCACGAAGCCAGAAGTCGCATTTCGAGAACTTTGCATAAAGCTGTTCTGTTCGAAGGAGTTCCAACATAAGCCGTAGATGCTGTTCGTGCTCCTCTTTACTCTTAGAATAGATCAGGATGTCGTCGATGAAGACTATAACAAACTTGTCCAGATAAGGCTTGCATACTCGGTTCATCAAATCCATGAAGACTGCGGGTGCGTTCGTTAGCCCAAACGGCATGACCAAAAACTCATAGTGCCCATACCGAGTTCTAAAGGCGGTCTTAGAGACATCCTCTTCTCGAACTCTCAGCTGGTGATATCCTGATCTCAGATCGATCTTTGAGTAGTAGCTCGACCCCTGTAACTGGTCGAACAAGTCGTCAATGCGTGGTAGAGGATAACGATTCTTTACAGTCACCTTGTTGAGTTCTCGATAGTCGATGCACATTCTGAAGGTACCATCCTTCTTCTTCACAAATAGTACTGGAGCTCCCCAAGGCGATGAGCTAGGACGAATAAAACCCTTATCCAAGAGTTCTTGTAGTTGCGTAGAGAGTTCCTCCAACTCTGATGGCGCTAAACGATAAGGTGCACGTGCTATAGGCGCAGCTCCAGGTGCTAATTCAATCTGAAACTCGACTTGGCGATGGGGCGGAAGACCAGGTAATTCCTCAGGGAATACCTCAGGATAGTCTCGTACAACTGGAAAATCTTCTAGCTTCTTCTCTTTCTCTGTGGTGTCAGTAACTAAAGCCAAAATCGTAGTGTGGCCCTTTCGTAAGCACTTCTGGGTCTTAAGAAGAGAGATGATGTTCTCAACAGCACTTCTCTTGTCGCCACGAATCATGAGAGGTTCACTACCTAAACCAGGAATACGAACGATCTTCTCGTTGCAGAGAATCTCTGCTCGGTGTTGGGATAACCAGTCCATCCCAATGACAACGTCGAAACTACCCAAGACGATAGGAATAAGGTCAATAGAGAAGGTCTGGTTAGCGAGTGCAAGTTGGCAACCTTTGACTACGTGCGAGGCCTCCAAACTCTTACCATTAGCTAGCTCTACAGTGTGCTTGATGTTCAGGGGTGTTGGAATACGCTTAAGCATTTTACTAACTTCTAGTGACACATAGCTAGTATCGGCACCCGAATCAAATAAGACTGTAACATAAAAGTCGTCGAGAAGGAACTTACCCGTCACCACGTTGGGATCATTCCTTGCTTCACCTTGACCAATCACGAACACTCGTCCCCTGGCACCATTGTTGTTGTTGTTGTTCCCATTGTTACCATTCCCCTGATTGTTGTTGTTGTTGTTCTGGTTCAGTTGGGGACAATCTTTCTTGAAGTGGCCTTCAGCTCCACACTGAAAGCATCCTTTGTTGTTACCCTGTTGCTGCCGCTGGTTCTGCTGGGGTTGCTGACGATTCTGATTGGCGGGGTATGCGCTCCTGCAATCCTTCGCAACATGACCAGGCTTGTTGCACCGATGACAGTTGCCCCTGGTGCATGGCCCACTGTGGTGTAGGTTGCAACGATTGCATTTGGGGTGATTCCCCTTGTACCCACCATGACTTTGACCACCAGACGATTGCTGACTGGGGCTCTTGTGGTCGTCGGTCTTTCTTTGCTGAGACTGAGATTGCACAGAAGTTGAACCCTTGCTTGAAGTTCCATCCCATTTCCGTTTGTCCCCACTAGAGGTACCAGAAGTAGTTGCAGCACCTATGCGCTTTGGTAACTTGTTCTGCTCCACCGCTTGGTCAGTAAGACGGTGAGCCAACTGAACAACCTGCTGGATAGTAGTCAAGTTTGCTGAAGTCACATGGCTTTGGATCTCTGGCACCAAGCCCTTGAGATAAAGTTCAATTCGCTTATACGGAGGGTCCACCATAGTAGGACACAACAAGGCAAGCTCATGCGATCTCTTAGTATATGCCTCAATCTCTGACCCCGTCATCTTGAGGTTGTAGAACTCATCTTCCAGCTTATGGATGTCATCACGACTGCAGTATTCCTCCTTAACCATTTCCTTGAAAGTTTCCCATGGGGTGGCGTTGGCAGCAACCAACCCCAGCATTTGCACTTGAGCATTCCACCACGTGAGGGCCAAACCCTCGAGAGTACCAGTAGCATACTTCACCCTGCGCGCTTCAGGGCATTCACACATCTCGAACACAGATTCTAGTTTCTCAAACCAGTGTAGGAGACCTACTGCTCTTTCAGTTCCGCTAAAAGTAGTGGGTCTACAGTCCATAAAGGTCTTAAATGTGCACACCGGTGCCTGAGCATATTGACCTCCTGCGTTTGCAGCTGCAAGCGCTGCGGCAACTCGTTCGTTGATCAAAGCCGTCAACTGGGCTTGTGTCATGTTAACGCGTCCAGACATGATTCTTCATAATAAGAGTAATACGTGTGAGAGAGGTTCGCGAAAGTACGATAGTAGGATAGAGCAAGCACACACGTGTTCAAACAACAGTAGTTATACTAATCAAGCATACCATGAGCAATGTACTATGTATCTAACAAGTAGGCAATATACACATATCATATCACCTAGAATGTCGAGCCTTGCATGTGGAGTGGAGCGTCGTTGTGGACCGTTGAGCACTAAACCGGTTATAGTCTGGTTTTAACAAAAACGTTTCCCCTTTATTAAAACCAAGTTCACTATAACCAATGGCTCTGATACCAATCTGTCACACCCCCAAAATCCCACCTGCGGAGTACTACCGCTTGGAGGCGTGACTGACCAGGATCCAGCCACCAATCATACTTGAACAAGCATATAAACAGTTATAAAAGTTTAACCAATACGATTGGTGTTTCAAAACAAATAAGTTTAAGTTGCACGCGGAAGCATAAGTCTCAAAAGTAAAACATAAGTTCAAATGTTTTCAAGTTTAACAAGGTACGCAGCAATCCGTGTCCCACAACGACTCTCCTCCATGCAAGCTCCAGCTGAGTACCTATGGTCCTGCAAAGCATGTAGTAACGAGTCAACAACTAGTTGAGTGAGTTCACAGTTGGGTGTTTGTTTTAGTTATTCCGAAAACAGTTTCCTTTACTGGCATCCTGCCGTGGGGGTTACCCCATAGTTTAAAAACGTGACATGTTCATTCCCAGTTACTCCGGCACTCCAGCCGTGGGGGCTACCCCATGTTAGTTATCAGGCATTTCGGCCGTGGGGGCTACCCCATGCGTACACTAGACTCGTTACCATATCGACTGCTGACTGTAGTCATGTTTATGTGCCCTGAAAACATCAATGTCTATCATCATTGACGTGCCCCAGATCCATTAGTTCACGCCCGTCCTCTGCGGCACGGTGTGAGGTTTGTCAGACCTAAATAGCGCTATCTAACTAATGACCCGCTCGCCATTGGCCCGGCGATTAAGTCGATACAAAAAGGAGGGACTTCGTGATAGAGTTTTAGTCTTGTACGAGTTATCCGTCCATCCGGACGAGGAATCACATTTCCTGAGCCATAGCCGTCCTACCCAAGGAGGACGAGGAACCCACGTTCCTTAACCCCGTTCCCAACCCAGGGAATCCCATGCTTTGTAGAGGGTGTGAACTCACCTCGGTTTGCTCGGTAGTAACACAGAAGGGTCAATCAATTTGCAAGTAGTCAATCACGTCCTAACATAGATACCGCTTATAATCAGATTCAAACCAAGTTGTGCACATACAAGTAGCAATCACGGTGTAAAAGTTTAACATATTCAGTTAACAGTAACACATATACAGTCCATAAGTTCAACCCAACTACTCAAGCCCAAATCATGCATCAACGGTTAACACAGAAAGCCCATAAGCCCGGCCCATTAATCGTAGGCCCATAAATACGTAAGCCCATTAAGTGTGGTTGCGAGTCGCAACAAGACTCGCAACTGCGCGGTCTCGGGTTGTGCTGCTTTTGGTTGCGAGTCGTAACCGGACTCGAAATCACAGTTGCGGGTTATGCTGTTTGTGTTGATCAGGGATGGTTGCGAGTCGCAACCTGTGTCGCAACCACGGTTTCGGCTTGGCATGCCATGGTTGCGGGTCGTAACCTGATGTTCTCGACTCGCAACTGATGTCGCAACATGGAGATTTCTAGTCGCAACCAGGGTTTCGACTCCCCAACATCTGCTGATTTCTGCACAGTTTGTACTATCCAATAGCATTTGAATATCATGCAACACAAATATTGTACTATCCACTAAAACATGTTTTGTTGTCTAACACTTAACCAAAATCGGATCAAATAGGCAGAATTCAAACATTCAAAGCACATTCATATCATATTCAACAAGTTCTTCATGTATTCAAACTCATTCATCAAGTTTTTCATATATTCAAAGCACAATAACACTTATTCAACCAAGTTATGAACAAGCATCAAAACATTTAGCATAATACCACAAGCCCGGTTTTATACTAATCCGATTGTATGACAATTGCAAGCCGATTTCATAAACATCAACAACTAGTGGTTTAAACAAGATATCATAGTCCATCATGCAATATATCCGAAAACATGTTAATCGATTCATCATCATTTGGTAACTACTTTCTATCAATCAACATCTTTATCATAGATAAACTATCATTTCTCATGTTCAAACTTAGCAAGCAACATAATGTCATAATAATCAATCCAAGCACAAAACATAACAAGGATTACTAACCGGCTAAGAGATAGGAAAGGTGAACTCCAAGGTCGATTTCCAAGCTTGATCCGAATCCTAGTGTTGGTCGGCTACCAAGGTGTGTTTGTGTTTCTTAGGGTTTTTAGAGAGGGAAGGAGTGAGAGTATGAGTGTGTGTTGTTCAAGAGTAACAAGTGTGGTTAGGAGGGTAATGCACATATATATATATTAGCTTCAAGTGGTGCACCCTTAATGGGTTTCGGTTGATGGTTTGCGGCCCAAAGGCCCACCGGCCACTATTCACTCGAGACCTCATGGTCTCGAGTCGGGTTCTTTGTTTTCGGGTTGGGTTCTCGGCTTGCTTATAATACATACGTATATACATACAAACACACAAACAAGGCACATTTCACATAAAACTTCGCATTTATTAACAAGTTAACCAGTCCCATAGTGTACAAGTATGTTACATCGAGACACAAGAAAGGTTCTAAATTTCGAGTTGTCACATCATCCCCAAGTTGAAAGAAATTTCGTCCCGAAATTTGATGGCACTCACTGAGGAAGCTAGTTAAGTTGCAAGGTTTCCCGGGTTATCCTGGGGTGTCACAAGGCCTTTGTTGAACAAAATGAGTTTTGTGAAAATGAAACAACCGCTAACTGTTCTAAAAGTAATGCAGATCCAATTGTGTGTAAAGAAGATGTGTGCGATGAGGATGGAGACTGCGGCGGTTCAAAAATAGGAATCGGATATTCAAGCGACAGTTATTCCACCGTTAACTGGTTCGCCTGGAACTGTTCTAGGAAAAACAATATTAAGGATGAATGTAATAATTTAAGTAGGATGGATGACTGTAATGGCCGTGTGCCTAAATTTAAATCTTCGGATGACTGTAAGGGCCATGTGCCTAGATTTGAGACCCGTGATCGTGAACATTGTGTGTCTGAATGTCATGATTTAAATTATGCGTTTAGTGATGATAAAGTTGTTTGTGAATCTTCTGTATTTGTGCCAGAATTGAAAAAGAATAGGTTTGGAAAATTCCTCACAGAGGAAATTCTCGAATTTATTCCTTCTAGAACAGGTATGACAAATTCAGAAAAGAGTGTCACTGAAGATCATGGCAATGAAGACTCAAGCATCACTGCCTCAGAAGATGAGCAAAGATCAGAAAGTTCAAGTGAAGATCAAACAACAAGTGGTGAAAGTCTCGAATTCCCTAGTGAAGAAACCCAGCAATCCTCAAGTGAAGATCAAACCACTAATAATGAGAGCTTCAAATGTTCAAGTGTTGAAACCATCGAAGACCAAGACTCAGAAAGTTCAAACGAAGATCAAAGCTACAATGAGTCAAGTTACGAAGCAAGTGAAGAGCAAAGCTCAAGCGAGGACAACACGTCTAAAAGTTCATCTGATTCAGACAGTGATGAAGAATGCTCAGAAGATGAAAGAAGAGTGGACAAGAAAATGAATAAAAACAGAAAGCTCAAGACTCTCATCACAGACATCATCTTCTAACACCAAAAGACCCAGACGTAAAAGATGCTTTCGCTGTGGTCACTTAGGACATACAGCGAAACATTGTAGAGGTCAATCAGCTAGAAATACACTATAAACTGTTGTATGATTGATATAACGACGTTTTACAACCTGACAACACTTCGGCAGCACTTCGTTGCTCTAGCCGGAAAGTTACAAATGGTGAAAGTTTGAAACCTATTTATAGGAGGGACCCTTTAGTTTGAAAGTGACCCTTTAGTTTGAAAGTGTTTCAAACGGCCAGGACACATTTCAAACTAAACCCCCTTCAAACTAAACCCTTTCAAACTAAACCCTTTCAAACTTTCATGTTCAAATATAATAAACCGAGACTCGATATAAGACAAAGACAACAGATGAATGCACCAACAAAACCAAGAAGTTTTCTAAACCAGAACATGATTTTCTTACAAACGTCACATATCAACTAAATTATCTTAAGAAATCTGTTAAAAACCTGGTTGAGTCAACAGCCTATTTTTGGAAACAAAAAGAGGTCAACGTGGGTCAAAACCACGATAGATTCAAAATGAAGCAAATCTGGGTTCCCAAATCAAACTAATTTGTGTATATTTTTGTATATCAGAATAAACTCCAGAAATGGCTTCGTATGCTCATGGAGTACATCTGGTATGTCGACAGCGGATGTTCCAGGCACATGACTGGATTAAAGGAACTTCTGAAGAACTTTCGCTTCATCGATGGTGATTTCGTGTCTTTCGCTAGAGACGAGAAAGGAGGGAAGATCGTTGGAGTAGGAGATGTGGTGTCTGAAGCTCTCACGTTGGAAAATGTCAACTATGTTCCAGAGTTGTGCTACAATCTCATGAGTGTCTCACAAGTCTGTGATAAAGGGATATCGGTGCTATTCAATGACATGGAATGCTTGTTCCTCAAGCCCGGATATGTCGTACCTGCAGAAATGATCATGCTCACTGCTCCAAGACAAAACAACACATACGTGCTCAAGATGAAAAATCCCAAGACAAATGACAATTTGACCTGCTTGATCTCTAAGGCTTCAGAGTCAGAGTCACTACTTTGGCACAGGCGATTGAGGCATGTTAATTTCAAAAATATGAATAAACACTCTAAGTTAAACTTAGTAAGAGGTCTTCCGATTAAAGAATTTCCATTTTCTGAAAAATGTATTGCATGCGCCCAAGGAAAGCAACATAAGAAATCGCACAAGTCCAAAGCAGTGAATACGATTACTGAACTTCTTCAGTTGATGCATATGGATCTTTTTGGTTCAATTAGTGTTAAAAGCCTTGCTAAAAGTTCCTACTGTTTGGTGATTACAGATGATTTCTCTCGGTTTTCATGGATCTACTTTCTTGAAGCAAAAAGCAAGACAGCTGAAGTTCTCAAATCGTTCATCCCGCTGATTGAAAACGTGACCAGACTAAAAGTGAAGTCGATCAGAAGTGATAATGGGTCCGAGTTCAAGAATCAGACCTTCATATCCTTCTGTGCAGAAAAGGGAATTCATCTCCAATACAGTGCAGCCAGAACTCCCCAACAAAATGGAGTCGCTGAGCGTAAGAACAGAACGTTGATCGAAGCTGCAAGAACCATGCTGGTGGATTCAAAGCTTCCAATCATCTTTTGGGCAGAAGCAGTAAACACAACATGCTACGTTCTAAACAGGGCACTCATTGTAAAACGACACGGAAAGACTGCATATGAACTTCTCTTTAAAAGAAAGCCGCTCATTGATTTCTTCAGACCATTTGGCTATTCGTGCACCCTTCTAAACACTCAAGAAAATCTCATCAAGTTCGAAGTAGTGGGTGATATCTGCTACTTCATGGGATTATCATCCACACAGAAAGCCTACAGAGTCTACAACAAAAGAACGAAGATGGTGATTGAATCGTACTATGTTGATTTTCAAGAAGGAAACTATACCAACACCGGAAGTACTCCTGATTGGTTCTATGATGTGGGTGTGATTTTCAACTCTTTTGAAATTCTGGAAGAAGCTCCAGAGACAGAACCAGTTGAAGACACTCAAATTGAACCACTGTTTGACTCATTAGACATTGGTTTAACTCCGTTTACCACCCGTCTATCTCCATCAACCGCTGATCCTATTCTTGCTGACACTTCGCCAGAGAACACCCAAGAAAACGGTGCTTCTTCTTCACAGGCAAATGTGGATGAACCAACTCAAGAAGATGATCCACCAGTAATTTACGTGGACGAACACTTAACGAACCTTTCGCAGCAGATTGAGTCTCTGACAAATGCAGGATACAAGACAAATCGAAATCATCCTCTTGAGAACGTCATAGGAGCAGTCGAAGAAGGAGTGCGTACACGCGAGCAGTCCTCAAGCATCAACAAGGGTCTGTTTGCAGCTTTTCTTTCGCAATCCGTTCCACGAGACATCGAAGATGCTATTCAAGACTCCAGTTGGGTCCAGGCCATGCAGGAAGAACTATCTCAATTTTGGAAGCTTAAAGTTTGGGAAGTAGTAGATTTACCTGAAGGAAAGTTTCCAATTGGTACTAAATGGGTCTTCCGTAACAAGATGGATGATCGTGGAGTGGTAATCAAGAACAAGGCCAGATTGGTAGTGCAAGATTTTCGTCAAGAAGAAGGGATTGACTACGAGGAAGTATTTGCTCCGGTTGCATGACTGGAAGCAATCAGAATATTCCTGGCATATGCATCATACAGAAATTTCAAAGTTTTCCAAATGGATGTAAAGAGTGTTTTTCTTTATGGTAAGGTAAAGGAAGAAGTTTACGTATGTCAGCCTCCAGGGTTCGAAGATCCTCATTTTCCAGGTCGTATTTCAAGTTGGACAAAGCGCTCTATGTTCTTCACCAAGCTCCACGTGCTTGGTACGAGACTTTGTCAACTTACCTATTAGAGTGTGGGTACACCAGAGGAAAGATTGACATAACTCTCTTCACCAAAAAGATCGGGGAAGATGTAATGCTGGTTCAAATCTACGTCGACGACATTATTTTCGGGTCAACTAATGAGGCGTTGTGTAGAGAATTCGAGACCGTCATGAAGGCAAAATTCGAAATGAGCATGATGGGAGAGCTGAATTTCTTTTTAGGGCTGGAAGTGAAGCAAAGGGAGGATGGGATTCTCATTCACCAGGCCAAGTACATTCAGGATATTCTCACGAAGTACAACATGAACGATTGTAAAGTTGCCAGCACCCCATTCGCCTCTCAGACAGAGCTTACTCTGGATCCACAAGGAAAACCAGTAAACAAATCTTTTTATCGCTCGATGATCGGTTCTCTGATGTACTTGACGGCTAGCAGGCCGGACATTATGTGGGCAGTCTGTCTTTGTGCTCGATTTCAGACAAATCCCAAGGAATCTCACGAAACTGCTGTAAAGCGCATCTTCCGCTATTTCAAAGGAACTCCGAAACTAGGTCTTTGGTATCCTAAAGATAGCAATTTTGATCTTATTGCCTATTCTGACAGTGATCATGCAGGGTGTAAAGTAGATAGCAGGTCTGTATCAGGAGGATGTCAATTCTTGGGAAATCGTTTGATCTCATGGCAAAGCAAGAAGCAGACAACGGTGTCCACTTCAACAGCACAGGCAGAATACACTGCGGTCTACAGCTGTTGTTCACAAGTTCTCTGGATACAAAATCAGTTGTTGGATTATGGAATCAACATCATGAAGACTCCTATATTCATCGACAACATGTCTGGGAATTGTGAAGAATCCCATACACCACTCAAGAACAAAGCACATTGCAATTCGAATTCACGCAATTCGAGATGCCTACGAGAAGGGGTATATTCAAGTGGTGCCAGTGGATACAACACAACAGCGGGCCGGCATTTTCACGAAAGCCATTGATAAAACTCGATTCAACCAGCTGGTAACCTGGTTGGAAATGGTTAGTTTCCTTGAATGGAAATGAATCTTGTGATCCAAATCGTCCGTAAATACTCTATCCCTTAAAAAAAACAAAAAAAAAACAAAAAAAAAAACGTTTGTTGAAAGTAAAACAAGTATCGAAAAATGTCGTCCACCAAAAAGATTTTCTGTCTAAAATTTTATTTTCGGGCAAAAGGACTCACAAAAATAAAGATTTTAGGGGGGATATATTCAGAAAATCCAAAAAAAGATGCTTATGTCTGACTCCTGCTAGAGGAAGTGATAGAAAATTGCTAACACTTTGTCATTTCTTGCAAAAACAGAAAACAAAAGAAATCGGGGTACCAAGCAACGACGTGTCGGTAGATTCAGCAACACCAACGAGTAAACTGCTGTTAGGGAGCAAAACATAAAAACTACACAAGAATTCTGGCTTTTCTCAGGCATTACGCATCTCAGTGGGTAACACGTTGCGGCATATGGCTTAATAGTCTTAAATCTTGCGTTGACAGATTGCCAAAGTCTGAGATTTCGGGTCTTTATATTGGTATTTCATTCGGAGGATATCATAGTTGTTCTTCTGTTGCATCCAGATACATGCTGACCTAGACGCTATGATATCCTTTTAATAATAAGTGCCTTAAAAAAAAGGCCAAACCCCTCCTAATAAGCGCCATGTTTGGCCAAAACCCTTCTCATAATAAGCGCCATTTTTGGCCAAAAACCTTAGACAGATTAGTTTGGTCACTCTGTTGTACAGTAGTACTGACCTGTTCACCAAATTATCTGTCTTAGCCCTCGATAGTTCTTGGGATCTCTGTTGTACGAAAGTACAGATCTGATCTCCGCTCTATCGTTGAAGAGAATGAAACCAATATACTCACCTGTTATGAGGAATCTTTGTGCATACCTTGATCGCGGGGGTATGTCCTGATGTAGGACCCACGGGTGTAATGTCTCTATTCTCAATAGCTTGCATGGGGGCCATCGAAGACTTGTCAATATTACCAAAACATGATAAAAACGCTCTCCAAAGGCACGTTGAAAGAAGGATGCATGGATTTAAGCGGACAAACATACTGGCAGTTTTTCTTGTGCCCTGGCTAGTAATAATAATAATAATAATAATTAAAGAAATTGGCAAGTGTTAGCGATATGATCTTCTGCAGGTATGTTCGGCGAGCGTCGAATATTTCAAGAAAATCTGCATCAAATGGAACCTCTCAGAGCTGGAAATTCGAAGTTCGTAGTCAAAATGGCCCAAATTCTATCAAGTTTGTGAATATTTCGAAATAAATAGTATTTTAAACAAAACCGGGCACGTTTTACGAGAAAGTTTGAAATCTACGAGCGAACTTAAAAGTTTTGAAAACATCTCAGGAGGCGGCGAAATTAAGATACCAGCGAAATAATAATTTCGCTGGCTATCCTATTTTCCTTATATATACCCCTTAACCGTCACTTTTCAAAATTTTCAAAACTCATCTCTTCATCTTCCTCGCTAATACTCTCAAATAATCGGACAAACTCTCTAAAACATTCACAAGATTCATTACCGATCAAGTCCTTCAGGTAACCTTCGTTTTCATGATCAGCGATTACAACCGCTGCATTCTTTGTTTATCGATTTCAGTTATCAGCCGGTTGTTTGAATCCTTATGTTAAAAGTTCTTTGTTCATAAACTGTTAATCTCGAATCTGTGATGTTTAAGATATGTTAAGAATGAACTAAACCAGTCTCAATGACACTCTAAGATGCTTAATCATGATTAGATCGATTTGTAATCGTTGATTGAACAGCAAAGTGTTGATCGGTCTGAAACCCATGAAATCTGTTAAGGGTTTTAGAAGGGTTTTGTAAGAAATTGTTGATGACAGCGAATATGACATGAAAGCGATGATAGCGAATTTAACATGGAACCTCAAAAGTCTCGAACGCGAGTTCGAGCAACCGGCAAAAGAGTCTACTTCGCCCGAAAGCGATCTAGACTATTACCTTCGCTGGTAGATCATTTCTGAAAACAAAACCTTGTCGTCGTTAAGTTCGCTAGCGAAATTAAACCAGTAAACATGCACATGATCCGATTTCGTTGTCGACAAAGTAAACGGACCACTAGCGAACTCAGCGAAGACAAAAGGCTAGCTAGTCTGCGACATCAGCGATAATGACTGTTTGGCCCATCAGCGAAGTCAGCAACGATGACTAGTCATCGATGTTGATGTAAGCTCCGGATCTCGATCACTAGCACTAGGAAGGAAATCCATGACCCGGCAGCGAAATTATGCAATTTTTGTATTAATTTACTAATTTCTTTAATTCTTTTAACCTTTTCATATTTTTCACAGTAATTTTGTAAATACTGTTTGTTTATAGTTTTCTTGTAAATATTTATTTCCTAAAGTTCTTTCTAACTTGCCTCGTTGTTCGTGTCAAAAGTAGGATGGTGAACAACGTTGAATGGGATAAAACGTTAAAGCATAATCAAAGCATCAATCTGGAGCAGGTCCCACAGGAATTCGAGGATGTAGCTAGATGGGTTCGATCAAGCAGAATCGGGTACGCGGTCGAGACTGCCGTTAAAGTATACAAAACCCATATTCGAGAATTCTGGGAAAATGCAAAGCCTGAAACCATCAATAACATCAGAGGGATGTCGTCAACCGTGCGCAACAAACAAATAGAAGTGACTGAAGAAAGGATTCGCAATGTCCTAAAACTGCAAGGCAACGCAAGGGATCCAATCTCCCTGAAAAGGATGATATCTTGGATGGGTTTCGGGGAATGGGGTATGTTGGAGATTTTCATCAAAAGAAGGAGATCAAAAGGGGTGGACTCACAAGGGACTGGAGGTTCATCGTTCACGTGTTTGCTATGAGTTTAGCCATCGCAAAGGTGGGTTTGATGGACTAAATTTGGAATGGTCAGCAGCTATGTTAAATTTATGTACGAAACAAAAGTTCAAAATCTCTGGTTTAATCTTCAACTACATGCTGGAAAATGTCAGTGGGCCGACTTCGGCTATGTATACAAGGTTCATTCAAATGTTAATCAATGACCAATACAAGGATCCTCCAAACGTGGAGATCTTTACAAATTTCACATTCCTACAAGTCGCCAGTACACTGAAATCAAGACAAAGGAATGGGTATTGTTACACGACTGGATGTATGCAGCTGAAAGATTGCCATTGGTAAAAGAGGCATATAGAAAATTGTCACACCTCGATTTCCACGTGTCTCACCGGTGGGCCCGGTGGGGGATTACCGTGACGTAGTTGTCAACAATATAGTCAAACCACACAATATATGAATGCACAGCGGAAGCATAAAGATAATTATATTTCAACCATTGTTTGTAATATCAATGTATTACGAATAGTCGAAAATGTATCCACAGGGGATCAATAATAGTATAAAAATAATTGTTCAACAGACGTAGGCATCTTAAGCTTGCGAGACTCTTTATTGATGCTAAGGAGAAATAGTCAGCCAATTACGCTTAGTACCTGCATTTAATCTTTTTAGGAAAATACGTCAGTTTACACTGGTAAATACATTCAACCGACACTTTTGTAAAAATGTTTATTAAAATTGATTTGAATGCACAAGGCACAAACTCTTTTATAACTTGGGAGAATTACTTAAATTTATAATTTTGTGAACGGATTACATGTTCCTTATGTGTTCAATAGCCCGGATCTTGTCCGGGTTAAAGATTAATAGACACACCACATCAACTATTTATGCACTGACGAGTGTACGCCTACACTCCGCGCTTAGGTCGTGGCCATTTCGTAAAATGCTGCTAGGGATATCCGGGACATGGTCATTAACCCCCCAAAGGCTTTTAAGTAAACAAGACTGTTTAAACGAGCCGATCAAATTTATTCAATTACCCACTCAACGGTGGAGAATTTGATGCCCGATCAAGCGGTATGCTATATACCGTAACCCAAGCTCGTATAACGGAAAATAAGTTAAAAGTATTTACCTTTGCAAGTATAAATCCTTAATTGAATAAATTGCAAATAGCTTTTACTGGTCTCCTATTCTGGAACGAAGGTTAAAAATAACCTATTAGAATCCTAACGGGTCTTTAATTTAGCCGTAGCTTAGACCGGTCAGTTTCAAAGGATAATTACGGTTTAATCGCGTGAAAGGCGAAAACCGGGGATGGAATGTGATTTGGACCCAACAAGTTTGAAGACTTGTTTTATATGGGTATAATAACCACACTCTGGATTTTGGGGTCAAAACAATATGGTTTGACCCGTTTCGGCTAGTTTATGTAAACTAGTTACATAAGTCGAACCGTGCGCACAAAAGGCGCAACGGGTAACCGTAAGAGTCCTACACTGGTTTCCTAAGTCAATATGCTTTAAAGAGGTTGTGGTATCAGTAGGATACCTTCCATAATGCCCGTAACGAGTTTAAATCCATTTTATGCCCCGTAGGGGTATTTCGGTCTTTTTAAAGATTATAAAAGAGGTTTCTGAGTTCTACAAGAAATCTGAGTTTCCCGAACAGTTTATAAAGTCTAAAATACTTTATTTATTATTTAAAATCAGTAGAAACTGGAATCGGGTCAAAAGACCTTGTAGAACTCAAGTTATGGCTGAAAAGGGTATATTCGGTATTTACCGAACCGTTGCCATAACCACAGGTTATGAGCAGGTTAAAAATAATTAAAAATCTTTAAAAATCCCAAAATATTATTTTACATCAGTGTGTAAAAGGTTTGGTGTCGAAATCTGGGTTTAGATAGGCGTTATGCTAATTGCGCTATTTAATTACTAAAGTTTCCGTAATTTGCGCTATTTAGCATAACTCCTATTCTGGACCTCGGATTGACGTGAAATTTTAGGGGCATGCTTAGAAATCAGTAACCAAGGTAATGGTCCCTTCACGTGTCCGAAATTCTCGTTTTAAATTAAAAAGGGCGTTACGGTCAACTTTTAAGCATTTAACGGAAAGGTGTAAAAGACTCGGACAAACAACAAACCGGTCACAGAGGGTTATACCATCATGTAACCTGGTCCTAAGAGAGTCGTAAGGCATATCTATATCATACTTTAACGGGTCAGAACTGAAGTCAAAGCAAAAGTCAAAGTTTTGCGACTTTCGGCTCCGAACCGGGTCAAAACAGTAAATGGTCGGATCAAACAAGCTTAGACTAGTTAATATACTTATTATCATGTTTTATGAGTGTCAAAACAGGTTACACACCATCTACATTACTGGTTATGCATGAAATCGCAAAATAGCATTTCTGTTGACTTTTTCAAAGCACGTTTGACTCGACATTCGGACTAGTTAGAGTGGGAATCAGAGGGTGCCCTTTTAAAGGTTTAGAGCCTACATGATTACCAACATATAACTACCTTTGATTCGACAAACCACTGGACCATTTGTGATTTATCGTAAAGTCAATCGTTAATTACGACGGATTGACTTTTAAGCTAAAACTATGGAAAAACGAAACCACAAAGGGTTAGGCAACTTACAGAAGCTTGGTGCCTGACTAGGGATGTTAGAAGAATGCTTGAGAGCTCCAGAGATGAACTAGAAGGCAGGTTTGAGGTGTGTTTCACATTGGTGCAATGCCTTGCCTTTTATTGTGAATTATGGTGCACAAGATCATTACAACTCACTCTATGATTGCTCATGGATGATTAGCAGGTGTCCCTGGGTGCTAGGGGACATGTAGAGGGTGCCCATGCTTCAATTAATGCATCAATGATCGTTTACAAGCTCAAACATTGAATCTGTCCAAACTTTCTGCATCTGTATGTCGTACGTGGCCCGCATTAGAATTCAGGCAACATGGACGCGGGCCGCCTGAATCTTCATGTCAGTAAACGAATCAGCATAAGGCGCACGGCCCGCATCAGCTTGATGGTTTCACTCACGCGGCCTGCCTGAGGTCTGATTTCCAAGATTTTCAAATCTTTTGTAATCATTAACCTGACCTTTCGGTTTCGAAGGGGTAACTTTGCGATTTGGCCCTCGATTATTTACAATTAAGGGCCTCGTGACTTTTTCCCGCATTGTTAAGTCCCCGGTTAGTTTAATTACTATCCGAAAAGCCTTAACTTTTATTGTTGACGCTTTTAACCCCTCGCATACGAATTTGATCATAACTTTCTCGTTTTAAAACGGAACTTAGCGAAATTCATATCGTATATTCTAGTGAGCGTATTTTACTGTTACAAAGCCTCGGGTTCATCAAAGGGTCACTCAGAGGTATAAATTAAACATGTTGACACAATTAACCCCTATAGCTTGTAATCTCTCACTTTATCCCGCATTTCGCTCCCTACGATCCATGATTCATTCGTTTGAAGGTACGAGCATCATTTAGGGTTACTATACAGTATATTTACCCCTCGTTGACATTTTTAACCCTCGAATTTACATACTTTCAAGGTTTGTCAACTTTAGTCCTTTATTTAGTATTTCATACCACGTGTAAACTCATGACACGTGTCAACACATTATTGGACACAAAATTTCGAGGCGTTACATCCTCACCCCCTTAAAAATAAATCTCGACCCGAGATTTACTGAAACAAATAAGGGTATTTTTCTTTCATCGTGGATTTAACCTCCCACGTGAATTCGGGACCTCTATGGGCATCCCATTTGACCTTAACAATAGGTACATGCTTCCTTCGAAGCTTCTTTACCTGTCGATTTTCAATCGACAAAGGTTTTTCCACAAATTTTAAGCTCCCATCTATGTGCACATATGTATGTGGTATTACCTGTGATTCATCAGCGAAGCACTTCTTCAGATTGCAGATGTGGAACACATTGTGAATTCCATTGAGCTCCTTCGGTAAGTTCAACTTATAGGCAACTGACCCAACACGTTCGATAACCTCGAAAGGTCCTATGTATCTCGAGCTTAGTTTGCCTTTCTTACCGAAACGCATCACCCCCTTCCAGGGTGATACTTTAAGCAACACTTTTTCACCTACTTCGAAGTGAAAATCTTTACGCTTTGGATCTGCGTAACTTTTCTGCCTATCTCGGGCAGCCTTGAGACGGTCTCGAATCTGGACAATCTTGTCCGTCATTTCGAAGACTATCTCTGGTCCTGATAATTGGACATCTCCAACTTCCGCCCAACACACGGGCGATCTACACTTTCTACCGTATAATGCCTCAAAGGGCGCAGCCTTAATGCCGGTATGGTAGCTATTGTTGTAGGAGAATTCGATTAGTGGTAGGTTCTTATCCCAACTACCACCCAAATCGATCGCACATGCACGTAGCATGTCCTCCAACGTCTGAATAATACGCTCACTCTGACCGTCTGTCTGAGGATGGTAAGCCGTACTAAAATTCAAACGTGTGCCCAAAGATTGCTGGAAGCTTTTCCAAAAATGAGACGTGTATCTAGTATCTCGGTCAGAGATAATAGACACAGGTATGCCATGTAAGGCTACAATCTTATCAACGTATAACTGGGCTAACATGTCGGAGCTATAAGTCTCCTTGATGGGTAAGAAATGTGCTGACTTGGTCAGTCTATCAACTATAACCCATATTGTATCATTTCCTTTCCTCGTCTTGGGTAACTTGGTAATAAAATCCATAGTTACACATTCCCACTTCCATTCGGGAAGTTCAGGCTGTTGTAGCAAGCCTGACGGCTTTTGATGCTCAGCTTTGACTTGCGCACAAGTCAAGCATTTAGCTACATAAGCGGCTACAGACTTTTTCAAGCCTATCCACCAATAATTTGCCTTTAGATCCTGATACATCTTATCAGCTCCCGGGTGAACAGAATATTTGGAACTATGGGCTTCCTGGAGGATAACATCTCGTAGTCCTCCATAAATTGGAACCCATATTCGTCCATTTAATCGTAAAATTCCATCCTTGCTAAGAGTTAACTGCTCCTCAGTTACTCCTAGCTTTTCTTTAGGATAGTTAGCTTCCAACACAGCTTCCCTCTGTGCAGCTAACAACCTTTCAATCAAATTATTCTTCACTTCAATGCTCTTGGCATTGTTTCGGATGGGTTTCACCCTTTCCTTTCGACTTAAGGCATCAGCGACTACATTCGCCTTGCCGGGATGATATCTGATTTCACAATCATAATCATTTAAAGTCTCCATCCAACGGCGTTGCCTCATGTTTAATTCCTTCTGATTAAACAGATGTTGAAGGCTCTTATGATCCGAATAGATCACAAACTTGATACCATACAGATAATGCCTCCACAGTTTTAGTGCGAACACAACGGCACCCAACTCCAAGTCATGGGTGGTGTAATTATTTTCATGCACCTTTAACTGTCTTGAAGCATAGGCAATAACCTTGCCTTCCTACATAAGTACGCATCCCATGCCAGTGTGCGATGCGTCGCAGTAAACTATGAACTCTTCAGTACCTTTAGGCAATGTTAGTACAGGAGCGTTGCTCAACTTTTGCTTCAGAATATCAAAGGACTCTTGCTGCTTAGGGCCCCAAACGATTTCTTGGTCAAAGAAGTTAAGGGCGCAGCAATCCTTGAAAAATTTTCAATGAAACGCCTGTAGTATCCTGCTAACCCCAGGAAACTACGAATCTCTGTAGGCGTCTTTGGCTCTTGCCAATTCATGACAACTTCTACTTTAGCGGGATCCACTTGGATACCACGCTCGCTAACAACATGTCCAAGGAATTGGACTTCTCGAAGCCAAAATTCGCACTTAGAGAATTTGGCATAGAGTTTCTCATGATGCAGGAGTTTGAGAATACAGCGAAGGTGTTTCTCATGGTCAGCTTGGTTCTTAGATTAGATAAGAATGTCGTCGATGAAAATGATGACGAATTTGTCTAAGTATGGCTTGCAGACGCGATTCATGAGATCCATGAACGCAGCCGGTGCATTAGTGAGCCCAAAAGGCATCACTAAGAACTCATAATGACCATAACGAGTCCTAAATGCGGTTTTATGCACGTCTTCATCTCTAACCTTCAGTTGACGGTAGCCTAACCTCAAGTCAATCTTCGAGAAATAACTTGCCCCTTGTAACTGATCGAACAAATCGTCGATCCTCGGCAAGGAATATCTATTCTTTATCGTGACCTTATTAAGCTCGCGATAATCGATGCACAGACGCATCGATCCGTCCTTCTTCTTGACAAACAGGACAGGTGCTCCCCAGGGAGACGAACTAGGTTTGATGAAACCTTTAGCTAGCAGTTCATCCAGTTGGGTCCTCAACTCCTTCATTTCGGTTGGTGCTAACCTGTAAGGTGCTCTAGCAACAGGTGCTGCTCCAGGGATGATGTCAATTCTGAATTCCACTTACCTACTTGGTGGCAAACCAGGTAGTTCTTCAGGGAAAACTTCTGGGTATTCAGAGATGACGGGAATGTCTTCTATCTTCGGTTTTGGCTCATCAATAATCACTTGTGCCATGTAAATGACACAATCCCTCTTTAAACATTTAGAAGCCTTAAGCATAGTCACTTGCTCAGGCAATCCATACTGGGTATCTCCCCGAATGGTAAGCGATTCACCAGACGGAGTCTTTATTACCACTTGCTTTCTGTTGCAGACGATCTGGGCCTGGTTGTGGGATAACCAGTCCATACCCAATACTATGTCAAAACCGGCCAATTTAAAGGGAAGTAGAGATAGAGGAAAAGAGTGGTTCTTAATGGATATCACACATCCATCTAACACAGTGGAGACGGTTTCTATGGTGCCATCTGCTAGCTCTACCTCATAATTCACATTTAAGGTTTTGACAGGCATATTCAGCAATTTGCAAAATTTATGATCTACGAAAGACTTAACAGCGCCTGAATCAAAAAGTACTCTTGCAAAGACATCATTTACAAGGAAAGTACCTGTGATCACGTTATCGTCTAGCACTGCTTCTTTCGCATCCATACTGAAGACTCTTGCATTGGTCTTCTTGGCCTCTTCAGGCTTCTTGGCGTTTTTAGGGCAGTTGGTTCTAATGTGCCCCTTCTCATTGCAACTGTAGTAAGTTGCATCCTTTATCTTTTTGCAATCCAAGGTCTTGTGGTCCTTGGACTTGCATATCCCGCAAGCAAATGACTTTGACTGAGTCTGCGAGTTTGATTCGAGTCTACACTTTCCAAAGTGATGTCTCTTGCAATTCTTGCACTTGGGCTTCTCACCAGATTGTTGCCCATCTCTCCTTGACTCAGACCCTTTCTTGTTGTCACCGCTTCCACGGTGCTTCTTGCTCGATCTTCGTGAAGTATCGTCTTCACGTTTTCTCTTATCAGCTTCTTTGTTCCTCAGCGATCTTTGTCTGACCGCATCCAGAGTGAGGGACAAAGAAATGTCAGCTACAGATCTAAAGGTAGCTGGCCGAGAGGTTACGCTTGCCTTTATCTCGGGGGCTAAACCACCGATAAAACGAGCTATTCTCTTTGGCTCCGGAGTTACCAGATACGGAACCAACCGGGACATTGTGTTGAAGCTCGTGAGGTAAGCTTGACAGTCAAGGTTTGTCATAACCAATGATAGAAAGTCTGACTCGATCTTTTCAACCTCATGTTGAGGGCAGTAATTTTCTTTGATGAGAGAAATGAATTCCTCCCACGTCATGCTGTACAAAACAGCCTTCCCCGAGGCCTGAACCAACGACCTCCACCAAGCCAGGGCCTCGCCCTTGAATGATTGTGAAACAAACTTCACCACATCTTTCTCTACGCAACCACTGATGTCCACCACGGTGTCCATCTCGTCTAACCACGTCATACAATCTACCGCGCCCTTCTCCCCAGTGAAGTCTCGGGGTTTGCAAGATACGAAATACTTGTAGGTGCAACCCCTTGCGCGAGATGCATCAGTAAACACTTTTTCCTTAGGACGAACACTGTTTTCATTGGATGAGTGGTTATTATCGTCCTTTTTAGGCTTAGACGGGGGTTTGCTGTGAGATTTTGAGTGGGTTTTTGGCTTTGAGTGTGGTTTAGATATGGTTCTACTCCGGGACTCAGTGTACTCTTCGTATTGTCGATCCAAGGCTGCCTTAACAACACCGTCGACAAGAGCTTTTAATTCCGCGCCCGTTAAATGAATCTGGGCGTTATCATTTTCATCTTCTTTTGAATGACTATTCACTTCATTTGGATAAGCCATTGTAACTTGAATTTGCTACAGAAGATAACGTAAAAGTTTTATTTAGGAGTTTATTATGGAATTGTCTTTTATGGTAATTCATTAACCATGGTAAACAGAGACCATATCTGGTTAATTTGTTACTCACTTTTATTTAGGATTTGAACATAACTTATCCTAATTACAAACAATATTGTTAGTGGCACAAAAGCCTAGTCACTAGGCCGTTTTTATAATATAAGCCGGGATTACAGAGAATCAAGGGATGAAGGTTTGAACCGTAGTCCTTTTACCTTTTCTGACAGGGAGTCATAGACTACAACGGCCTTTTGTCTTATATGACAGTAAGTATGGCCCGTAGGCACTACATCACTAATGGATGTTTAATAAGTTTGGCCCGTAGGCAGTACATCACTAATGGATGTTTAACAAATGATCATCTTCATTGATGATTTAAGCCATGATTTACAAATCATTAATTTGGGCTTTGGAAATCCTTAGAAGGATTCTTATATAAGAATGACGCGTGCGATTTTAATGAATCACATCTGCCAAGAACGTTAACATGTTTACAGAGGTTAACAGGGAATCTGAATCTTTTAATCAGGTCTTACCATCTTGGCCGGGTCTTATACTGACACCTGGCTAGGTTTCACCATTAAGATCCTTTATTTAGGCAGATTAATTTTAAAAAAAAGAATGATTTTTTTATTTATTTCATATATAATAACAAAAATGAAATTTATAACATAACATTCCATTAATTTTAATAATGATTACACGCTGCCCTAAACGGGACTTTTAAATATTTAAATACCTACGCAGAGGCTTACGGAAAACAAGTCTACGCAGAGACCAAATACATAGATAGATGTCCGCACATGGACTAAAAGATAAGTCCACGCAGGGACTGAAATACGATAAATGTCCACGGAGGGACTAAATTGTAAATACAACAATACATAAGGAGACTAATGATCTCGTTTCTTCCTCCCTTTTAGTAGGTTTGCTAGGCCCTTGAGGAATCCACGATTACTCTTACGTTCTTGTTCGAAGTCTCGTTCCACACGGTTTAAACGGTGTAGGATTTCTTCTTGCTCCGGTGGAGAAAAACGTGGCTGCTGCGACGGTTGCTGAACCGGAGGTCTAGGAGGTATTGGATACCCATGAGCTGAGTAATCTGGTCTCCAAGAGGTTCCATGGAGGGCATTGTAATTAGCTGCTACCACGTATGGATCGGCATCATCGTTATAGTTGTAGTGCGTGTGAGTCGGCTGCTCAAACGGATTGTACGCGGTGGAACCGCCGTACGCTGGTATAGGGTTATCATAGCCGAAAGGTGGCGGAGGTGTTGCAACTGGTGCAGAATTCACCTCTGCAGGGTGACCAGAAGGTTCCCCTAATTGTGGTTCTTCAGGCACTGACGGAAAGTGACTCGCACTCGAGTGGCGAGGGGTGCTGAAATGGAATTCCCCTCCTCGGGTGGACATCCGCGCGCCCGATCTTCTACGCCTTGGCGGATCTGGAATTACTGGTTGAACTGGTGGCGGTGGCGGTGGCGTAACTGCCACGAACCACGAATCCTCAGAAGGATCCTGTTGCTGCTATTGATCATGAGGCGAGAAGTGATGAGATGGTGTGAAGTACCAATTACATTGGTCAAACCTCGCCTGATAACTATCGGGACCTTGATAGGGTGTTCCATGAAAGGATGACCCATCAGAGATCTCGATTGGATGATTGGGAGTACCCCTTGCAGGCTCGACGGGATCTGTATCCTCGTCCATATCCACTGCATTATCTTCAGAAAAGTGATCCTCTGGTCCTAAAGGGTTATACCCTATTGGTTCTTGAATATAGTCTGCTGGGTTGAATTGTCCTACGAAGAAAGGAGAAGGATTGCCATAAGAACGGTGCAAAGCAGATCGCTGGAGAGGTATGAACGAAGGTTGAGGGTTATTGGGTTCATTTTCTGAGTTTGGTCCAAAAGAATGACGGTATGAAGGTGTTGAACTATGCGAGGTATAATGTCTTGCAGGTTCAAAGAGGTTCCTTCTTCGCCTCTGTGGTTCCTCACTTCTTGTACTGGAAGGAGCTCGCATGTTCGAAGGTCCGGCCTCGTGATCATTGTGAGTGATCGGCCCTTTGCCTCTTCCTCCTCTTCCTCTTCTAATTGCTGGTGGCATATTTCCTGCTTTCAAAACTTTAAATCACAATAAACAATAAAAAGACAAACTGGAATAACAATTCGAATTTGTCCTATGTTCTTGTCTAGACTCAAGTATGTGCAATTGTGTCATTGAGATTAAACACAAAAGACTAGTGTTTAATTCGCTCAACGTTGGCTCTGATACCAACCTGTCACACCCCGATTTCCACGTGTCTCACCGGTGGGCCCGGTGGGGGATTACCGTCACGTAGTTGGCAACAATATAGTCAAACCACACAATATATGAATGCACAGCGGAAGCATAAAGATAATTATATTTCAACCATTGTTTGTAATATCAATGTATTACGAATAGTCGAAAATGTATCCACAGGGGATCAATAATAGTATAAAAATAATTGTTTAACAGACGTAGGCATCTTAAGCTTGCGAGACTCTTTATTGATGCTAAGGAGAAATAGCCAGCCAATTACGCTTAGTACCTGCATTTAATCTTTTTGGGAAAATACGTCAATTTACACTGGTAAATACATTCAACCGACACTTTTGTAAAAATGTTTATTAAAATTGGTTTGAATGCACAAGGCACAAACTCTTTTATAACTTGGGAGAATTACTTAAATTTATAATCTTGTGAACGGATTACATGTTCCTTATGCGTTCAGCAGCCCGGATCTTGTCCGGATTAAAGATTAATAGACACACCACATCAACTATTTATGCACTGACGAGTGTACGCCTACACTCCGCGCTTAGGTCGTGGCCATTTCGTAAAATGCAGCCAGGGATATCCGGGACATGGTCCTTAACCCCCCAAAGGCTTTTAAGTAAACAAGACTGTTTAAACGAGCCGATCAAATTTATTCAATTACCCACTCAACGGTGGAGAATTTGATGCCCGATCAAGCGGTATGCTATATACCGTAACCCAAGCCCGTATAACGGAAAATAAGTTAAAAGTATTTACCTTTGCAAGTATAAATCCTTAATTGAATAAATTGCAAATAGCTTTTACTGGTCTCCTATTCTGGAACGAAGGTTAAAAATAACCTATTAGAATCCTAACGGGTCTTTAATTTAGCCGTAGCTTAGACCAGTCAGTTTCAAAGGATAATTACGGTTTAATCGCGTGAAAGGCGAAAACCGGGGATGGAATGTGATTTGGACCCAACAAATTTGAAGACTTGTTTTATATGGGTATAATAACCACACTCTGGATTTTGGGGTCAAAACAATATGGTTTGACCCGTTTCCTCTAGTTTATGTAAACTAGTTACATAAGCCGAACCGTGCGCGCAAAAGGCGCAACGGGTAACCGTAAGAGTCCTACACTGGTTTCCTAAGTCAATATGCTTTAAAGAGGTTGTGGTATCAGTAGGATACCTTCCATAATGCCCGTAACGAGTTTAAATCCATTTTATGCCCCGTAGGGGTATTTCGGTCTTTTTAAAGATTATAAAAGAGGTTTCTGAGTTCTACAGGAAATCTGAGTTTCCCAAACATTTTATAAAGCCTAAAATACTTTATTTATTATTTAAAATCAGTCGCAACTGGAATCGGGTCAAAAGATCTTGTAGAACTCAAGTTATGGCCGAAAAGGGTATATTCGGTATTTACCGAACCGTTGCCATAACCGCAGGTTATGAGCAGGTTAAAAATAATTAAAAATCTTTAAAAATCCCAAAATATTATTTTACATCAGTGTGTAAAAGGTTTGGTGTCGAAATCTGGGTTTAGATAGGCGTTATGCTAATTGCGCTATTTAATTACTAAAGTTTCCGTAATTTGCGCTATTTAGCATAACTCCTATTCTGGACCTCGGATTGATGTGAAATTTTAGGGACATGCTTAGAAATCAGTAACCAAGGTTATGGTCCCTTCACGTGTCCGAAATTCTCGTTTTAAATTAAAAGGGGCGTTACGGTCAACTTTCAAGCATTTAACGGAAAGGTGTAAAAGACTCGGACAAACAACGAACCGGTCACAGAGGGTTATACCATCATGTAACCTGCTCCTAAGAGAGTCCTAAGGCATATCTATATCATACTTTAACGGGTCAGAACTGAAGTCAAAGCAAAAGTCAAAGTTTTGCGACTTTCGGCTCCGAACCGGGTCAAAACAGTAAATGGTCGGATCAAACAAGCTTAGACTAGTTAATATACTTATTATCATGTTTTATGAGTGTCAAAACAGGTTACACACCATCTACATTACTGATTATGCATGAAATCGCAAAATAGCATTTCTGTTGACTTTTTCTAAGCACGTTTGACTCGACATTCGGACTAGTTAGAGTGGGAATCAGAGGGTGCCCTTTTAGGGGTTTAGAGCCTACATGATTACCAACATATAACTACCTTTGATTCGACAAACCACTGGACCATTTGTGATTTATCGTAAAGTCAACCGTTAATTACGACGGATTGATTTTTAAGCTAAAACTATGAAAAAACGAAACCACAAAGGGTTAGGCAACTTACAGAAGCTTGGTGCACGACTAGGGATGTTAGAAGAATGCTTGAGAGCTCTAGAGATGAACTAGAAGGCAGGTTTGAGGTGTGTTTCACATTGGTGCAATGCCTTGCCTTTTATAGTGAATTATGGTGCACAAGATCATTACAACTCACTCTAGGATTGCTCATGGATGATTAGCAGGTGTCCCTGGGTGCTAGGGGACATGTAGAGGGCGCCCATGCTTCAATTAATGCATCAATGATCGTTTACAAGCTCAAACATTGAATCTGTCCAAACTTTCTGCATCTGTATGTCGTACGCGGCCCGCATTAGAATTCAGGCAACATGGACGCGGGCCGCCTGAATCTTCATGTCAGTAAACGAATCAACATAAGGCGCGCGGCCCGCATCAGCTTGATGGTTTCACTCACGCGACCCGCCTGAGGTCTGATTTCCATGATTTTCAAATCTTTTTTAATCATTAACCTGACCTTTTGGTTTCGAAGGGGTAACTTTGCGATTTGGCCCTCGATTATTTACAATTAAGGGCCTCGTGACTTTTTCCCGCATTGTTAAGTCCCCGGTTAGTTTAATTACTATCCGAAAAGCCTTAACTTTTATTGTTGACGCTTTTAACCCCTCGCATACGAATTTGATCATAACTTTCTCGTTTTAAAACGGAACTTAGCAAAATTTATATCGTATATTCTAGTGAGCGTATTTTACTGTTACAAAGCCTCGAGTTCGTCAAAGGGTCACTCAGAGGTATAAATTAAACATGTTGACACAATTAACCCCTGTAGCTTGTAATCTCTCACTTTCTCCTGCATTTCGCTCCGTACGATCCATGATTCATTCGTTTGAAGGTACGAGCATCATTTAGGGTTACTGTACAGTATATTTACCCCTCGTTGACATTTTTAACCCTCGAATTTACATACTTTCACGGTTTGTCAACTTTAGTCCTTTATTTAGTATTTCATACCACGTGTAAACTCATGACACGTGTCAACATATTTTTGGACACAAAATTTCGAGGTGTTACAAAAATACAAGGAGGCAATTCGAGAAAAGCAACAAAGAGCTGCTCAAGCGCAAGATGAGGTAGCTGAAAAGGAAGAGCGCTCGAAGGGAAAAAGGAAAGAAAAACAAGCTGCTGAAGATGAGCCACCCAAGAAAAAGAAGGCAGCTAAAAATTCTGAAAGACTGATGGATGCAGGCTTCAGAGCGGCCGAATCTGAAGAACAGCATCAACATATCAGAGATCTAAAAGAAATTCATGCCCTGCAGGAGAAAGAAAAGAGGGAGAAGAAACTCAAGAGAAAAGAGATGTCAGCTTCCGAAAGACCAGAGGTTGTTACAGAAGAGGTTCAGTCACTAAATGACTTTGTTGATGCTTTGATTGTTGATCCTGATGAAGCCTCAGCAAGCAAGGGTTCTTCCAAAGTGTCTCCTGTGAAACCGACCAGGTTTTCAAAGCCACCGGTCCTTCCACAAAGGGTTCGTCCCTTTCAAGAGCTTTACGATAAACTGATCAAGGATACCGGTCCATCTGTTGCCAAGGAAATCTGTCTTCTCAAAAACCAAGTAAACGACACAAACCTTTTGAGAGAGAAGATTAAGGATCAGCGTAAGAAAAATAAAGAGATGAACGCCTACATGGCTAAACAATCAAAGTTTATCAGATTCCAGCAGATGGGGTTAGAGAAAATGTACAGAATGATGAGAAATGTGTGCGAGCAGATGAAGATAAAAACCATGTTCTCCTTTGATGAAATCCTCGACTTTGACGCGTTCATTGAAGAAGAAACTGCTAGAAAAGAAAAAGAGGCTGAGGCTAAGAAAAGACGCCTGGAATCGGTCGAAAAGGCAACTGAGGGAGATGAAAGTGATGAAGAGGAAGTTGACCGAGATGATATGCCATCGAGATTCATCGAATGGGGTCTGGAAGAGGAAGTACTTTATGAGCAAGAAAATGGAAAAACTTTCTCTCCTCAGCATCCAGAATGGTTCAAAAAAGAAAGAGAAAGACTCCCTGATTGTCATCAGGTGATAACTGTCGAAAAGAGTGAAGCTACTGACAGAATCATTAGCTGGATGTACGACAACCTGAGAGGAATGTTTGTGGTTAAAAGACGTGGTGGCGTGATTCAGTACTTTCAGACCGGATTTGATCTCTTTACACTTCCCAGGTGGGATTTGCATGAGCTTGGTCGTCTGGACATTCTAAATCCAAAAGAAAGAGGCATCGGCAGAGACTTTGAGCGGATAATCGCTAAAGAAAGCAACAAGGGTTTCCCTAATCATACCCCATAGCGTCCAAGACGTAGAGTGTCGAAAACAACCATTGATCCAGTAATAGGGAAGGGAAAGGTGACGTGGGTGATCAACCCTGCCAAAGTGGTCACGAGAATCAAACTCCCTGAAGAAATTCCTGTTGCCCTCAAAGACTTCAAGAAATGATTCTATGATAGCAAAACTGGCGAAGCTGTGATCAGATCCAACGAAAACGTGGATATTCGAATCTTGGATCCTATGGACGTTTTTATGTTTAGGCTCTCCGATCTAACGGTGTTGAATGCAAGTCGCATAAACGTGGGAGCTGGTAATGCAAATCTTGAGGAGGCTATGCTATTTCAGAGAGCGGTCGAAAGAGCCTGGAAGCTAAAGAGAGAAATGCTGGAAATGGTAGACAGAATTGAGAAACGAAAAGAAACAGAGGAAAAGAAGAAGGAGGCAAGGAAGAAAAAGAAACATGAACGAAAGAAAGAAAGGACCTCTGCCTCAACAATTGAACCCACCACAACATCATCACCTCCGACCTCATCCACATATGAGGCCACTATGGAGGACCAACCAATCAGTGAAGCTGCTACTACTCAAGAAACTCTGAATGCACCAATCAACACTCAAGCACCACCCGAAACGACAACGAACAAAGATAATCCCATTGAGCCTGAAAAGCCAGCTACAGAGAATCCAGCGGAAACAACTGAAGAATGAAAAGGCAAGTATGCAACGATCTAGGGGGGATATTGTTGGAACTTTTGAGATCGTTCATACTTGTGCTGGATTAGTTCTATAGTGGTTGTAGCTATTTTGATAGTATAAGGGCGTATTTTGTAATTCTATAGAATTAGGATTCCTGACCTAGTGTAGATAAGATTCCAGCAAATTTATAAATTTGTTGGCTAGTCAGGATCACTATATATAGCCCTTGTATTGTAACCAACTCAAGCTTTTGGCTCTTTGAATGAATATTGGTGTTGTTTACATTCTATCATTGTTCTTGTGCTCAAATCTGATATCCAAGGTGCTCTATTGATTTATTTCATTATTTGGATTCAATACAACACTTGTTGTATTCATTAATCCATTAGCTTCACCTTCATCTTTGATCATTCTTAAGTTTTCATAGCTCAAACACTTAATCAATAGGTGTTTTGGGCTAAAGCAACCAACCACTGTGATCCGGATTGATTTTAGGATCTAAAAAAGTCAAGTATCTCATGATCCGAAGAGTAATCCGATCGGATGGCAGTCCGATCGGTTAGCAGTTCGTTCAATACTCAAACTTCAGTTAAGGTTGATTAAGTGTGGGTCCCATAGTGCGAGCCGTTCGGCTAACCGGCCGTTCAGGTGGCTGTCCGTTCGGACAGCAGTCCAATCGGACGGCACCCCGTCCTGGTCGTCCTGTTCGTCTCACACTTGGTTATTTCGTTCGTTTGTCGTTTTATCGAGGCATTTTGATAACGAGTCATACACAGGAGCCTGGTCAATACTTGGTTCTCCTGACCGGACAGGAATCACCCAAATCCGATTAGTGAACTGTTCGAGACGGTGGTTCACATCTAACCCGAGATCGGTAAACCTCGTGGATAGGATCTGGATCTTGAGCTAACACCACCACAGATCGGGTAGTATAAGGACCTTCAAAAACAATTGTCCCTAAACAACCCATAAATGTGAACCCGGACCCCTGAAACCCTACTGTGCATGAAAAATCAAGAAAATCAAGAAAAACTGGGTTTTAGGCGGGCCGCGTAAGGGTTAAGCATGTCCTTACGCGGGCCGCGTCAACTTATGTTTGACCGGATAAGTGTTCCGGATCCACGTGTCACCCACGTGGCACACCTACTCGTGACCAATCAGTCCTACGCATAGACTAGGCGGCCACGCGGGCTGCGACAGAGCCAATTTTCAGCTATAAATAGCTTGGCTCCTGAGCAATCCTCTGGTGTCGAAAACAACTTTCAAAAACGAATTCTCACTGCTCAAAATAGAAATTTACTTTCATAATAGCAAGGTGCTGCTACGATACCGGCTATTAACTCAATCGCTGCTACGATTCAATGTCCGATCGATTGAAACTATCCGATGAATGTTTAAGTGCTGCTCGAATTAGGGTTTATACTTTGTCATTCGTCGTGAATTTGATGGATGTTTAAGTATTGCACTTTGTCATTCGTCGTGAGGGTTTAATCTCGTGAGTTATCGTAAATGCTGTATTAGTTACTGACCTAGTTCGTATGCATTATTGTTTAAACTAGGTTATCAGGCTTATCAGTAGGCTAAACTCCGCCCGCATAAATCTGCAATGTGAGTCATTCTCTTTTTCTCAATAATGAAATTTACAATACTCCAAATTATTTTTAAAAAGTTATAATTACAGGGATTAAATCATGGTTATCTTAATCACTGGCTAGTGGGGTATTGTGCACATTACTAATTTCTCACGGGTTAGGCTAATAAATCCTCACCGTGATAAACGTCACTACTTGGGGAAAGACCCAATAGTGATATGACCATCATCACCAGGTGACACGGCGCCAGATAAAAATAAGATAGAAGTCATTGTAATCGCTCTTATGCTGTAATTTATAACTATGTGTCATTTTATCAAAATGGATGATTCACTCAGTATTTCCCCGTTGACAAAAATATTTTTAAAACATGTTTCAGGCGACCTGCTATAAATCAAGGAAAACGTGCTACCGAGCACTAACTAGCTTGAAGAGGTGGCTCAGTTGAAATAAATAAACATGTTTTAATAAATCAGGGAATTTCCTAGTAAAAATTCCTCTATTGTAAATTACGGGGTTTATCCCGAATTATGAAATAAAATAATCGGGCATTTCAAGTTTTTAAAAGATCCTGTTAAAATCTTCCGCTGTCGCATCAATTAAATACCACAGGTTCCTGTCCCGCGGCTCCTGACCGGGTCAAAACGGGGCTGGGGCTGTGACAGGAAAAGGTGGTATTAGAGCCACTGGTTTAAGCCAATTAAGTATTTAAGAGAATACTTAATTTTACTGATTGCCATTTTCTTCACCAAAAGAAAAAGGAACTTTATCCTCAAAATACCCAGCAGATACTGAGGAAGGAATATTTGTCCGTAAGGCACAATTTGAGAAAAGAAGTGAGGGTTAATCAGGAAACCCAGGAAATAGGCAATAATCCACCATGGGAAGACGAATTAGATGAAAAATGGGCTGATCTCTATATGTTAGCCACTATAGCAGTAAATACTAACCTTTAAACTGCCAATACCCTAACCCAGTATTAGCACCCATATCATCTACAATCCAGAAACTCTCAAGAAAATTTTACCTAGTAAATAAATAAGTTTACAATAAACCCTAGTATGTTTTAATTTTTAGTTGTCCTTTGTATTAAATTACTCACACGGTATGCAATAATACTTGAATGTTTATCTGTGAAATTTTATTATAAAATTTTAACTTAGCATTTTGTGTGCATTTTTGCATATATGCTAAACAGCATGAATGAGCTATCTGAAGCCCTTCAGAATCTCAATCTTTATCCTGTGAAAATAGAAGTTTCCAAAGACTTTACTGGTTACATCGCCGATGTGGAAGAACCTATGGAATTTCAAGCTCCACCTCCGGAGAAACCAAAGCCTAAGAAAAGGAGAAGATTTGTAGGCTGGAGGAAAGTACGTAGGAGGAAACCAGCAACTAGAAAAGTTCCCAAAATTGAAAATCCCATTGATAAAGGAAAAGGGATCGAGATTAAGGAAAATGTTAGGCAAGTAGAAATGGAAATTGGGGAAAGTTCTAGGCAAGTCGAGGAATTGCCACTACAGGAGGAATTAGATCACGTACTGGCAAGCTACGATATTCTCAGGCCTATCAATAATAACCTCTTTCCTTATCCTGCTGAAACCCAACTTCCAATAAACTTAGAACCAGCCATTCCAGACCCTCTGATCCACACCCAACCTTTAGGAGAAATGGACGAGTGGTGGACTAACGACTGGCAGTTTCAAAACCTCCTTAATAACCCTTATACCTTTTTCCCTCAATTTGACCCAGAACCTGCACCAAACCCGCCAGTGAGTAATGAAAACTTAGCTGAACTCCACCATTTTGGCGAGGAGCTGGTGATTGCAGGAAATAGGATCCGTGAGGTGGGAGAACAAATCTCCTTGAAGTACGGCAAAAGGGAACGTCGCTTCTAAAATACCAGTTGACAAGGGATAGTGTGGTTGGGAGGTTGTGTTTGTATAATAACAATAGTAATAAAAATATCTTTGTAAAATAACTTAAAAATAAAACTTTGTAAAATAACAGTGTGTACGGATGCCTAATATAATCTATAAAAATGGAAGTCGAGAAATCGACAATTTTGGCTATACGTGTGTTGTAAAATTTGTGTGATTATGTGCAATTGTTTTGTTATATTTGGTTATCAATTATTTTATTCTAATTATTTATATAAATTAATTATCAGATGGCAAATGCTAGTAATGAACCAGTTAACGAAGTTAACCAATCAGAGCAAAATCAGGAAGGTCAATTTATGACTAGGCAAGATATCGAAAATATCGTTGCTCAAGGGATAGCCAATGCTATTCCAGCAATCCTGGCTGCTGCCCAGAAACCTGTTGAACCTCAACAAATTATTCCTAGTAAACGTACTCAAGAAGATAACTTCAGTAATAGTGTAAACGGAGGCGGCAACCATACTAATCACGATAATGATTCACGGCAGGCCCCACTTCTTAAGAAAATGAAAACTACAACGCCTGGTTACACTTACAAAGAATTTCTTGCTTGTAAACCAGCTGAATTTGCAGGCAATGAAGGGGCGACTGCGACACTGCGTTGGTTGGAGAAAACCGAAGCAGTAATTATGATAAGTAAATGTGCTGAAGAAGACAAGGTTATGTATGCGTCGCATCTTTTTAAAGAAGGGGTGCTAGAATGGTGGAATACGGTACTTCAAGCCAAAGGAAGAAATATGGCCTATGCCATGAATTGGGAGGAATTTAAGCAGCTAATGGAAAGAAAATTCTGTCCCGAATATGAAAAGGAACAAATGGCAAATAAATTCCTGAACCATTGGATGGTGGGTGTAGACTGTCGAGGATATACTTCGACATTCTTCGAGTATGCGAGAGTGGTACCAACCCTGGCTTCGCCAGAACTGGTGCTTATTTCCCGCTATATTTGGGGATTGATTGGCGAAATCCGTAATATCGTAAAAGCTGCGAGACCTCGCACTATTGACGGTGCGGTAGAATTAGCTAACACCCTAACTGACGAACTGGTACGCACAAGTGAAGAAAATCGGAAAAAGGAAGTAGCCCAAAAGATTACCCAAGGATTCCGTGTGGGTAACCGTAATAATTTTTGAAAAAAGGGAACTTGGCAATCTTCCACTGTTCCATTTTGCAATGCCTGTAAAAGGAAGTATTTTGGAAGGTGCAAGGGGAATTGCAATTTCTATAAAATTCCAGGGCATCAAGAAGAAGATTGCAGGAAGAAGAAAGCTATGGTCTGCAATAATTGTGGAGAGGCTAGACATCTTAGGCCAGACTGCCCAACATTGGTCAAACCAGCAGACTACAAAGCCAAGACGGCAGACGGAGTTACTAAGAAGAATGCCAGAGCATTCCGGCTGACCACTCAAGAAGCAGAACTCATTCCAGATGTGATAGCTGGTACGTTCCTAGTGCACAACGTGTATGCAAAAGTATTATTTGACCCTGGTGCAAACCAAAGTTTTATAAATACTTCATTCTGTCAAGCTCTTAATCTACCCTTAACCAACCTTAGGCAGATTTTTACAGTTGAAACGGCAGATGGAAATTCTATTAACATAGATAAGGTTTTGCGAGAAGGAAATATAGAACTCTTAGGCCATAAATTTTCTGCAAACTTGTTACCTATGAATTTAGCCGGATTCGATGTAGTATTAGGAATGGATTGGTTAGTAGCCAACCATGCTCGAATTCTCTGAGATAAAAATTCTATAGAAATCCATACACCGACAGGAGAAGTAATTTCAATTACAGGAGATAAACCTCGAAAGCCACTGAAATTCATTTCAGTAATGAAGTTGGCCAGTTATTCAAGAAAACAAGAAGTAGTGTATATGATTTCAGTAATAATTAACACGAAAAGTAAGGAACTTAAGGAAATCCCAGTAGTCTCAGAATACCCCGATGTATTCCCAGAAGAACTACCTGGATTACCACCCGATAGGGAAGTAGAATTTAGGATTCATCTAATTCCTGGAACTACACCGATAGCTAAAGCACCTTACCGGTTAGCACCCACTGAAATGCTAGAATTGAAAGAGCAGTTAGATGAATTGCTAAGTAAAAGATTCATACAACCTAGTTCATCCCCGTGGGGAGCACCAGTATTGTTTGTGAAAAAGAATGTTGGGTCAATGAGAATGTGTATTGATTATAGGGAATTGAATAAGGTTACAATTAAGAATCGATACCCATTACCTAGGATTGATGGTCTTTTTGATCAACTCCAGGGAGCTAGGCATTTTTCTAAGATAGACTTACGCTCCGGATACCATCAGTTGAAAGTACAAGATGAAGACATACCTAAAACTGCTTTCAGAACTAGGTATGGTCATTACGAGTTTACAATCATGCCCTTCGGACTAACGAATGCACCTGCGGCATTCATGGACATGATGAATAGAATCTGTAAACCGTATTTGGATAAATTTGTAATTGTCTTCATCGACGATATACTTATTTATTCCAAAAGTCAGGATGAACACTGTCAGCACTTGCATGCACTCTTAACTTTGTTAAGAAGAGAAAAGCTTTACGCCAAATTCTCGAAGTGTGAATTTTGGCTACAGGAGGTGCAGTTTTTGGGTCATATGGTAAATCACGAAGGTATTCATGTAGATCCCTTCAAAATAGAAGCAATCACCAAATGGAAGGCCCCGCAATCGGCTATGGAAGTTAGAAGTTTTCTAGGGTTAGCCGGATATTATAGGCGATTCATTAAAGATTTTTCTAAGATAGCCGTGCCATTAACTAAGCTAACCTGTAAAGAAGTTAAGTTTGAATGGGGACCTAAGCAAGAAGAGGCTTTTAAGATTTTAAAGCAAAAGTTAACAAATGCTCCAGTTCTAGCCTTGCCAGAAGGAACGAAAGATTTTGAAGTTTACTGTGATGCTTCAAAACTAGGATTAGGATGTGTGCTAATGCAACGCAAAAAGGTAATTGCGTATGCCTCAAGACAATTAAAGAAGCACGAGGAAAATTATACGACTCATGACCTAGAGTTAGGAGCCATAATATTTGCCCTTAAGATTTGGATACATTATCTATATGGAAGTAAGTTTACTGTCTATACGGATCACAAGAGTTTAAGATACATATTTGGGCAAAAAGAATTAAACATGAGGCAAAGAAGATGGATGGAAATCCTAAGTGACTACGACTGTGATATTCAATATCACGAAGGAAAAGCAAATGTAGTCGCAGATGCCTTAAGTCGTAAGTATCATGAGAAACAACAACGAGTTCGTGCTCTTAGATTAAATCTGCAGTTAGATTTAATGGAACAATTGAAGAAAGTTCAAGAAATAGCAATCGAAGACGATGCTGAAGGAATGAAGGATGAATAAAAGAATTAGAGCAATGAAGTGATGGAATTTGGAAATTTCATAAGAAAAGGATTTGGGTACCTAAACAGGGAAATTTAAAAGATAAGATTTTAGAGGAAGCTCATAAATCTAGGTGTACCATACATCCATGAAACAATAAGATGTACCAAGATTTAAGAAATATTTTGTGGTGGATAGGAATGAAAAAGGACATAGCTAGATATGTATCTAAGTGTCTTACTTGTTCGCAAGTAAAGGCAGAACATCAGAAACCTTCAGGACTACTACAACAATTAGAAATGCCTGTATGGAAATGGGAACTCATAACAATGGACTTTGTTACTAAGTTACCCAAAACTAGAAAAGGTAGTGATGCAATTTGGGTAATTGTAGACCGATTAACCAAATCAGCTCATTTTCTACCCATGAAGGAAACCTTTAGCATGGAAAGGTTAGCCAAGTTGTATGTAGACGAAGTAGTATCTTTACATAGAGTTCCACTTTCCATTGTATCAGATAGGGATAGTCGTTTCACTTCCCATTTCTGGACTAGTTTCCAGGAAGCAATGGGAACTCGACTAAATTTAAGTACTGCATATAATCCACAAACAGACGGACAAAGTGAAAGGACGATACAAACCCTGGAAGACATGCTCCGAGCGTGTGTGATAGATTTCGGTGGAAACTGGGATGATCACCTACCTTTGATCGAATTCTCATATAATAATAGTTATCATGCAAGCATCTAAGTTGCCCCATTCGAAGCACTGTATGGACGAAAATGCAGAACTCTAGTTTGTTGGGCAGAAATAGGAGAAAGTAAATTATCAGGTCCTGAAATTGTGCAAGAGACTACCGACAAGATCACTCAAATCAAGGAAAGACTGAAGACTGCTCGAGGTCGTCAAAAGAGCTATGCCGACAATCGACATAAGCCACTAGAATTTCGAGTCGGAGATAGAGTACTCTTGAAAGTTTCTCCTTGGAAAGGAGTAGTACGATTTGGTAAGAAAGGAAAGTTAAGCCCAAGGTACGTAGGACCATTTCCCGTGATCCAAGGAATAGGACCAGTTGCTTATCGTTTACAACTACCAGAAGGGTTAGCAGGAGTACATGATGTGTTTCATGTATCCAACCTCAAGAAATGTCTATCTGACGAATCCCTGGTAGTACCTCTTCAAGATATAGAGGTAAATGAAAAACTGAAATTCGTGGAGAAACCACTATAGATAGAGGACAGAAAGATTAAGTTTCTCAAGCACAAGAGATTGGTACTAGTCAAAGTTAAGTGGGATTCGAAAAGAGGACCCGAATACACCTGGAAGCTGGAATCAGAGATGAAGCAAAATATCCTCACTTATTTCAATAAATCTCGAGGACGAGATTTTAATTAAGGTGGGGAGGATGTAAGGACCTTCAAAAAAAATTGTCCCTAAACAACCCATAAATGTGAACCCGGACCCCTGAAACCCTAGTGTGCATGAAAAATCAAGAAAAACTGGGTCTCAAGCGGGCCGTGTAAGGGTTAAGCATGTCCTTACGCGGGCCGCGTCAACTTATGTTTGACCGGATAAGTGTTCCGGATCCACGTGTCACCCACGTGGCGCACCTACTCGTGACCAATCAGACCTACGCATAGACTAGGCGGCCACGCGGGCCGCGTAAGGTTTAGCTGATGGTTCACGCGGGCCGCGACAGAGCCAATTTTCAGCTATAAATAGCTTGGCTCCTGAGCAATCCTCTGGTTTCGAAAACAACTTTCAAAAACGAATTCTCACTGCTCAAAATAGAAATTTACTTTCATAATAGCAAGGTGCTGCTATGATACCGGGTATTAACTCGATCGCTGCTACGATTCAATGTCCGATCGATTGAAACTATCCGATGAATGTTTAAGTGCTGCTCGAATTAGGGTTTATACTTTGTCATTCGTCATGAATTCGATGGATGTTTAAGTATTGCACTTTGTCCTTCGTCGTGAGGGTTTAATCTCGTGAGTTATCGTAAATGTTGTATTAGTTACTGGCCTAGTTCGTATGCATTATTGTTTAAACTAGGTTATCAGGCTTATCAGTAGCCTAAATTCCGCCCGCATAAATCTGCAATGTGAGGCATTCTCTTTTTCTCAATAATGAAATTTACAATACTCCAAATTATTTTCAAAAAGTTATAATTACAGGGATTAAGTCGTGGTTATCTTAATCACTGGCTAGTGGGGTATTGTGCACATTACTAATTTCTCACGGGTTAGGCTAATAAATCCTCACCGTGATAAACGTCACTACTTGGGGAAAGACCCAATAGTGATATGACCATCGTCACCAGGTGACACAGTGCCAGATAAAAATAAGATAGAAGCCATTGTAATCGCTCTTATGCTGTAATTTATAACTATGTGTCATTTTATCAAAATGAATGATTTACTCAGTATTTCCCCGCTGACAAAAATATTTTTAAAACATGTTTCAGGCGACCTGCTGTAAATCAAGCAAAACGTGCTACCGAGCACTAACTAGCTTGAAGAGGTGGCTAAGTTAAAATAAATAAACATGTTTTAATAAATCAGGGAATTTCCTAGTAAAAATTCCTCTATTGTAAATTACGGGGTTTATCCAGAATTATGAAATAAAATAATCGGGCATTTCAAGTTTTTAAAAGATCCTGTTAAAATCTTCCGTTGTCGCGTCAATTAAATACCACGGGTTCCTGTCCCGCGGCTCCTGACCGGGTCAAACCGGGGCTGGGGCCGTGACAGGTAGTAAGTCGGCACAAGTTTCGATTCTATCGGTTTTGAGGGCATTGAGTGTAAAAGAGTTGAAAGAAAGTTAGGAAAACATTCTCAATCCTTTTTCACCATGAATAAGCTTAGATCTAGGAAAGATCTTCATTGTTTATGTGGAAATCGGTTAGATCTAAGTTGTTCTCGGTGGATTGAGGCCAAAACATGAAGTTCTTCAAGAACGCCATGATGACATCATCCTGGAACACCTCAAATCTAGTGATTTCTCGGTAAAAGTTAAGATTCAAAAGATAGAAAGGTGTAGGAGTGCGTGTAGATCAAGAAAGTACAAGATTTAGGACGAGATCTTACCGGAATCGAGAGAAATCTGAGAAAAGGTGAGGAGCACGAGCTGGTCGGACAGAAGGTTTCCAAAAGTAGAAAGAATGAAAGTGACATGGGTATTTATAAAGTTCCAAAGGAGGAAATGGCTGGTCGATCGGCCAGGCAGCTCGATCGGACAGCTTGTCCGATCGGACGGCAGTCCGGTCAGACGGCTGGTCGATCGGCTGGTTGGCTGATCGATCGGTCGCCTAGTTCGAGTGTTCGGTGCGACGAGTTTTGCTGTTCCGATTTCGATTGCGAGCGATGCGATTGCGGTAGAGTTTACTATTCAAATTACTTTTAATCCCAACTATTCTTATCGAGCACTATCTTTTCTCCACTAATTATCATAATTCGATTTCGATTGAGTTCGATTGCGTTTCGATTGCGATTCGATTGATTACCACACATAACATAAATAAACACGCACAAGTAACACATAAGGCACACACACACGTATAATAAACACCACAGTTGCATTATTCGAGTTTGCGAGCGCGATGATGATTTGATTAGTTCGATTAGCGTTTAAATAACTTCATCGCATTGCTACTTCCTATTATTCACAGTCGTAAAGCGATTCATAGCGATAAACATGCGATTACTGCGACTGTAATTAATTACTCCACATAATACAACTAACGTAAAACATAAAATAGTCTAACTACAGTCAAAGAAGTCAAAACAGGAATTGAACGAGGAGAGACAGATTGCAATTAGCAATCTTTTCTTCCTTTGACTTCAATCTTGACTTTGACTTTGACTTTCGAAACACTGGGGTGTTACATTTATATACACAACAACTTATTTTGCTTTATTTTTTGTCTTTTTCTGTAATAAATGAATTGTAGCATGTAAAATTAACTTGGATATTTAGATTATTGATTAGCAAATTGTATCAAATCCTGTAATCAAACCGGTATCGTATCGGTACCAACTTTACTATAACAAATCTTTTTCAGTACCAATTTGGTACCCACCTTTTGGCGTTTTCAGAATCGTTACTTTCGGTTCGACACCCGTCTAGCACCATACCTGTATTTATTGATTTTTACCTTCAAATACCATACCGTATTGTACCGAGCATTTTAGGTGCCGGTACCTAATTTCGATGATTTTCCGGATCGGTACTTTCGGTACCGTTACCGGTACCAAGCTCATCCATATTTTAATAGGTTAGCACTGTAATAACTGAACTGAAAACAACCGAATTTCCAACGTGTAAGACGTGTGGGTCCTATTATTATATATTAGGTTATTTAAAATCGCTTTTTTAAGACAGATTGACTATCCTTTTCACGACATTTTTATTTATGTTTTGATATTCGGTAGCTGCTTGCCGTTACTGACACGCGTTTTGCAGTCATTGTGTCCCCGCCGCAATGTAGGACGTGTGGGGTCCTATTATTATATATTAGGTTACTTAAAATCGTTTTTTAGGACGGAATGACTATCCTTTTCACGACATTTTTATTTATGTTTTGATATTCGGTATCTGCTTGCCGTTACTGACATGCGTTTTGCAGTCATTGGGTCCCCGCCGCAACGCGCGGCGAAAAATCTAACTAGTTTAATCAAATACTTATGAATCCGAATTAGGGCATTGGGATAGGACCAAAATTTGGTGGTTCATCCCAAATGGCACCTCATCGCCACCTCGTCTTTTAGACTATATAGTGTGGGCGTAGAAACTGGCGTGGAAGTCAGTTCATGCTGAGCACACCACCCCGGACATGGCGTGGAGGGCGGCGTGAGGAAGGGGTGAGAGGATCATCAATGGTGCAGGGTGTTTTGGTGTGGTGATGTGGAGACTCTTGATTGGTGGATGTAGTTTGGGTTGGTTTTGATTAGTTGATGTTTATTTTTTTTATTTTAATAACGTCACTTTCATGCCCCTTTTGCTCCGTGTTTTTTTTACCACGTTCCTCTGCTGACGTGGCTACCACATGGCTTGATGATCTTACCTTTAACTCCCTAAACTCTAAAATTAGAGAGTATCACCAAAAATCACCATATGTATGTGTGAGAGAACCGCTAATTTGGCGAATCACTCGGGAAACTCTCACTGATTTTGCACCAGAATTGTCAGGGCGGGGCGATCTTCCCGAATAGGGCCGCACACCACGAAACCTTCCCGAGCCCCACTTTGTGTGGCCTCATAAAACCAATTACAAGTGCATATTGATTGAACCGAAAACAACAGCTCCACTATGAAATCATGAGAATCCAAAACTATAGAGCACATACTTTATTTGTTGTTTTTACTTATTTTGGAAAGAATAGTTTTTAAGTGCGCATAAATTTTATTTGATTTTCGAAAACATGTATAGACCCTTATATTCCAAATGTTTTTTTTTTTTTTTTTTACGGATCGACTTTGGAACATACATTTATTACAAGCTCAACCGGTTAAGAATATCTCAAATTATCATGAGTGAACGCTTGATGTCGTGAATGCTTATGGTTAATAGTTGGAAATATGTTAATTAATACTTTAATAATAAAAAAGAAGACTAGTTGTACCTTAATACTAGACAATATTTCACATTTTTGGTCATATAAGATAAAATGTGTGAGAAAAACGATCACAGCTCCAACTGTCAACGGGGATCGATGGTGTACATGAAAATGAAAATGAGTGAATATTGGAAGTTGAGTGACTATTTGTTAAATGAATATCGGATTTTAATAATCTCAACTATTCGTCGTTTTCCGCCAACAATCCTAACTTCAAAAATAACCACTGGTAGTCTCAATTATTAACATATTGGCCTCCAATTGACCCTAACTAATAGAACCCTAACGTCGTTAGTCTCCGGTCATCGGAAAAAACGGTATTGGCCGGAAAACTTATTTTTGGCTGGAAAATTCAATTGTTTCGTCCCAAACCTCTTTGTAACCTTACTAAAGACCTTTATAACATTTTTCTAGCAAAAGCCCCAATTATTGAGGTCGTCGGAAAATTTCTTTTTGCCCGGAAAAAATTCACTTTTTGGTCGGAAAACTTAGAATTTTCGTTCCAAACATCATTGTAACCTTGGATAGGACCTCTAAGAACTTTTTCCTGGCCAAAAACGTTTTTCCAGCGACCGGAGACTAACGCGTTAGGAATCTGTTAGTCAGAATCCATTGGAGGCCAATATGTTAATAGTGGGACTTGCTGTGGTTATTTTTGAAGTTGGAATTGTTGACGGCCAACGGCGAATAGTTGGGATTATTAAAATCCAATATTCAATCTATCTTAAAAACCAAAGTCGGTGGAATTTTCCACCGGCTTTGGTTGGCCCTTCAACTTTTGGACTTGGCAATTTTAGTCCTTTCTTCTGCAATTGGCATTTCTAGCCCTTAACTTTTTATTATATTAATTTTCTCTAAATAACTTTCGTTCGTTAATCTCTTCTGTTAATTACTTTTTTACATTCATATTTTTATCTACGTGTCGATATAAATTTGGTTATGTCTATGTTTCGACGTAAATTATTTACGGAAGCAAGTTAAGTCAAATATAATACGTGTTCGTCTAGAAAAACCATTTTTACTAAAAACCAAAGTCGGTGGAATTTTCCATCGGCTTTGGTTGGCCCTTCAACTTTTGGACTTGGCAATTTAGTCCTTTGTTCATTTTTAATATCCTCTACTTTAGCAATTGACATTTTTAGCCCCTAGCTTTTTACTAAATTAATTTTCTCTAAATAACTTTCGTTCGTTAATCTCTTTTGTTAATCACTTTTTTACATTCATACTTTTATATACGTGTCGGTATAAATTTGAGTGTGTCTATGTTTCAACGTAAATTGTTTCCGGAAACGAGTCAGGTCAAATATAATACGTGTTCGTTTAGAAAAACCATTTTTACGTGTATGTTTTTATGTATGTGTTTTTATTAATTCGAGTTGTTCTACGTTTCGACGTAAACTTTTTTGGGAAATGATCCAGGTCAAATATAATACATTTTCGTGCTTATTTTATGTACTTTTCGTAAATTTTGTTCAGAAATGAACGAAGTCAAATTGTGGTTTTTCTCCTTTTTTAAAAGCCTAATTAATACCATATAATACGTTATGATGCTAGAGTATAAATTCGATTTATTTTACGTTTTGATTCAATCAGAATGTTTATATAGGTTACATTGAACTAATTCATTCGATTTTTGTGTTGTACGCGTGCCGCAACGTGGGCGCACGTTCTATTCTTAAATTATTCGTTGTTGTAATCTCGAGTACGTCACCTAAAGATCATAAGTGCGTCAGCAATACTCTTGCAAGAAATAGTGGAGTATTACTGACTTTCATTCGAAGTCTCTTGCAAGAAACAGTGGAGTATTACCGACTTTCATTCGAAGGGCTTGCATCACATCCCACTTACAATTGTGCAATATATATGATAAGTTGGGGTATTTATGTAAATTAACTTATATAATTATTTAAATATTTATATATAGTATAATAATTTAGTTTCATAATCTAAAAAGATGTGTAATTGATAGGTACATTTTTAGAAAGTACAATAATAACAAAAGAGAGAACATTATCTTTCATTCTTACTTTATAGTTTTACTTGAAGACTAACAAATAAGATTTTAATTTAATACTACTTTTGTATCAAAAATATAAAATTTAACATATAATATAAGAAAGGTTATTAATTTATAATCAAGTGCTTTAAACAGTGACGGCCTAAAGGGTGTGCGAGATGGGTGGCGGCTCAGGACCCTAAACCATCGAGAGCCCAATTTTTTTTTTGTTTTTTATTAGTTTTACACTGTAAAGTGAGAATATATATACATAATGAATCGGAAAAATACCATCTTGAAGCACTTGGTTTGATGGTTGGAAAGTCACTTTAATAATAAGAAGACACGGGTTCTAATTCCGACATCATTAATTCATTTTCATATATTTAAATTTTTTATATATATGTTCTTTTAAAAATTTATATTTAAGGGGTCCGTATTTTCTGTTCACACAGAACTAAAGATTTTCAAACATTTTCGAAGACGGCCTTGGCTTTAAACACCTAGCATATTATATTTAAATCAACATAACCACAACTGTAAGTCCCAACATATTATATGAATATAAGGTAGTATAAAATTGGCCTTGTGAAGGTAATGTCTAGTGCCCAACCTACACCACTAGGATGGAAATTTGGAAAGTAATCATCATGCCACCTTTTATGGAGTGGGAAAACAACACAACCATGCCTTCTTTTTGCTCCCATTGGGTCAATTCTAAACCTTACCACACTGATCAACACACACACAAACACACACTAACTATGTGAAGACTAAACCCCCATATTGTTTCTCTCATGAACATACTTTTTTCACTTGCATTACTCATTCATTTCACAACTCACTTTCATGGCCGTTGCACCACTGATAACCTTCAACTTGATACCGCAATTACCGTCGCCATACCCCCTCTATACATGAATGGGTTTGTCACACCAACATTTGTACTTGAGACCAGTCAACCGGTGCCTAGCTTTCGGGCTGGGCTTACAGTTGAAGCGGTTGAGGGAAATAAATACGTTTGTTCGTTTGATGTTTATCTTGGGAACTATAGGGTTTGGAGCTCGTCGCGGTTTTTCACCTCTGAGAAATGTGTAATCAATCTTACTAGGGATGGGAACTTGCGATTGACGGGCCAAAATGACGAAATCGGATGGCAAACCGCAACCCATGGCCAAGGTATAAAGGTAAATTTGGTCTATTGTATGTAGTGCATTTTTATAGATTCATGAAAAGTAGAAATGGCATAACCAAAACTTCTTTATCAGAAGTTATCTTAAGACCATCTTTTTATCAGCTACAATTAGATGACCAATTCATGTTTTTCTTAAAAATCAATAATATATATGTGTATATATATAACTAATTTTTGTGGCCGGAGGGCTAGCAGACCCTCTTGACCCACTCTGATTCCGCACCAGAAACTATAGGTGGTAAAATTAAAAGGTTAAATAACTGGTACGAATTGATTTTTTCTTTCCGGGTCAATTAGGTCATTTTGTATTGGGTTGCTTCAAAAACAATTTTTTTATGTAAAAACTCAATTGATCATTTGCATATTTCAAGCTCCTAAACACTAAATGAAACATGAAATATGTCTTGAGTACTTGTTCTTGGAGATGCATTGGTGACTTGTACCATACAAGCTATTAATGCATGCACCAGGGTACTCATAGTACAAGTACTAATTGCATGCGTTTGGTTGCTGCATGCTTGAACCAAATTTGTTATGCATCTTTGATGTATGCACAAACATTTTATCTACAAGTATCCATTGCATGCCACAAGCTCTCAAATGCATGTTATGCATCTTTGAGACTAGGGCTGCAAACGAACCAAATGTTCGGTGAACAGTTCGTGAACCGTTCGGCGGGAAGTTCGTTTGTGTTCGTTCGTTTATTAAACAAACGAACACGAACAAGAATTTTCGTTCGTTTAGTTAAATGAACAAACATGAACAAGGGTCATGTCCGTTCGTTTATGTTCGTAAACGTTCGGTAACGTGTTCGTTTGTGTTCAATAGTTCATTAGTGTTTTTAGTTTTTATATTTATTTAAATACTTCAAAATTCTGACAAATTAAATATAAATATCTAATAAGAGTCAGTATATAAAATGTTCTGTTCATGAATGATTATTTGTGTTCGTTTGTTTCCATTTGTGTTCATCAACATTAGTTTGTGCTCATTTATGTTCGTCAACGTTCGTTTTTGTTCGTTGCATAAACTTAACAAACAAACACAAACGAAACGAACAAGTTCATTTCCTTAACAAACGAACACAAACATAAAATCTCGTTCGATAAGTGTTCGCGAACGCTTCGCGAACACATATATTTTTAAACAAACGAACACGAATAAGGTCTTGTTCGTGTTCGTTCGATTCGTTTGCAGCCCTGTTTGAGACCATATAAACCTTGGTAACTGGTCAAGTCATTAAGAAGTTTTGGTGTGGCATAGTGGGAGACTTGGGCTTTCCAGACCCAAGTTCAATCTTCACTTGTGTCACTTTGGTGGATTAGGCAATGATGGATAAAGCATAGCCTCTTTGCAGAGGTGTCAGGCTCTATCCTGAGCCCACCCGGGTTTTCGTCCCACCTTGTGTTACGCCAGAGAGTTCTGCTCTTTTGATGGCACAACGACTGTGAAGGGGCAACCGGAGGTATAGTTTCCCCGGGGGAACGCCCAAGCCAAACTATGAAGCCAGCGTAGGCCCGGTTAAGACAACATAGTCTGGCCGGAGTAGGACAACTACGGTAACCTAATGCGAGAAAGTCGCCATTCCAAAAAAACAAGTGTCACAACATATTATAAGACCTAACCTTGTCTAATACATGAAAAGTAGAAATGGATCCAACTTGTGTTTAAAAAAAAAAAAACCCTCAGATATGAGGCTAAAAAGATTGAACTTTTTGTTATATATCTTAAAGATTGATTGAGTAAACGTTGTTTATACACATTTCAGAGGCTGAATTTATCAGACTATGGGAATCTTGTTCTTGTGGATGAATTCAACGTCATCAAATGGCAAAGCTTTCATTTTCCCACAAATGTAATGCTTTATGGACAAAGACTTAGTGCCGGAACAAAGCTAACTTCTCCCTCTAAAATTTCAAATTCAAGTTATTCGTTCGAAATTCATCAACAAAAACTCGCACTTTACTTCAATTCGGAAAAGTTTAAGTACTCGTACTGGGAATTCAACCCCAAGAAACCTGAAAACATATCATTCATTCAATTGGCGACAAACGGGTTGCATTTGTTCAACTATAACAACCACAAGTTTGCCCAAATTCCGTGCAAAAGACTAAAGCTTTTAAGGTTCTTAGCAATTGATAATGCAACCGGGAACTTAGGGTTTTACTACTATTCAAATACTACAAGGAAATTCGAAACCTCGTTCCAAGCTCTAAGAAACAAATGTGATCAACCATATTTTTGCAAACGGAACGAAATTTGTACTTTTTCTAACAAATGTTCATGTTTGCCAAACGAGGGGTCTCTAGGTAACTTTTGTAGAAATTCAAGGAGCAATATGAAGGAGGCACGAAATATAACCATCGTTTTGAGGAACGAAAACTGGAAAATTGTTAACACGACAAAGGAGTCGTGTAAGCATTCGTGTAGAAAGAATTGTACATGTGTGGGTGCATTATTTGAAAGGGAGAATAGTGAGTGTTATTTGTATGGAGAGATAAGAGGAATGAAGGAGGTTGATAATGTTGATGAAAAAACAAGTTTTATGGTAAAGGTTTTGGAGGGTGAGAAGAATAAGAATGGATTGAGGAAATGGGAATTGATTTTGATTGTTGTTGTTGATGGAATTGTTCTTTTTGTATGTTTGGGTGGAATGGGTTTTTATATGTTGTGGAAAAGGAAAAATGAAGCAAATAATAATTAAGATTTGAAAGTTGATACGATATAATTCATATATTACTACCTGCGCTACGTGGTGTGGTAAGCAATTTTTTTTACGTACAATCACTACCCACGCTACGCGGCGGGGCAATATTTTTTTTATATGTATAGTTGTCAATTGTGATTGTATGCTTTGAAATGTGGATATAGTGAGGATATTAAAATTTGTAAAGAGAAAGATTAACAAAAAAAAAAAAAAAAAAAAAAAAAACAAAGAAATTAAAAAGCTAAGAGAAAGAGGAAACAAAAGGCTCAAAACTTGGGAAGTGACAAAATCCATCAATAATTAGAACTATATACCTCCTTCAAAATTTATAGCACTAGTGATAGTGATTTCCTCCTTCGGTGTTAAAATAAACTGACGGATATTTGCGTTCCTTAACCACAAAAACAACTACCCCACTTGATTTTGCTTATTACTTTTTCATCACAAACCAAGCCGATCAACAAAATAAAAAAAGTGGTCAATCAAATTCATATTTGAAGCGGCCTAAATCTTTCAAGCGACTAGTTAAACATAAGTTACCACGACTCAATAGATGTCAACCCAATGGCTCAACAAAGAAACCGACTATGAAAATAGCACGCAAAAAAAAGCAAACCTTAGACCAAAGCAACGAACAAATCAAAACGATTTAAAAAATGATAAGAAATTACCCGAGTCTGCCATCACCATCACTATTGCCACCTCGTCCTGCCATCACCGTCTTCATCAGTACCTAAATGATTAACGGTTGAATTTGGAAGAAAATGTATAAATGAACCGACCCGAGCCCCAACTCAAATACTCGACTCGATTTAGAGTTCAAGCCGAGCTCAATGCCTAAGAAAATGATTAATGGCTGAACTTCAAAGAAAATGTATAAATAAATCTGAGCAAAGCTAAAACGAGCTGAGCCGAGTTGACTCGGGTTGTAAAGAAGCTGAGCCTCGGATAAAATATATAACTCGATTTAGAATTCAAGTCGAGCCAAGTCGGTTTAAAATTCGAGTCAAGCTCGAGCTGACCCAGGCTCAAGCAAATTATTAATGGTTGATTTCAGAACAAAATGCATAATTGAATATGAGCAATCAAGCTAAAGCAAGCGGCCTAGCCGGCTCAGTTTGTAAAGTAGCCGAGCCCCTCTCAAATAGTTAGCTCAGTTTAAAAATCAAGCCAGCTTGGTTGAAAATTCGAACCGAGCTTGAGCTCAGCTCGTGAATAACCCGAATATAAAAATATAAAATTACCATCAACTTCATCACCATTAACATATGCTTCACACCCATCACCTTAATAATCTTCTTCATCACGCCTGCGGGAATAGAAGCATTAAAAGGCTAAATAATCCCCTCATATACCTGAAGAGGATTTAAACATTCGGAGTAATTAGTAATATATCAACTTTGATAATACAATGTCATGATAGGAAGGTAGCTAGGGCAGTAAATACTATGTTAATAAGCTTTATATCAAAACAAAGTTTTTATTTAATTCTATGTGTAGCACTTAAAAAGAAACTATATAATTTACTTTGCACTCAAATGCATTGTTAATTACCAAAATATTAACAATGTACATTTAAATGTGCAGATTTTACATTCTGCTGTAACTTTTATAAGTTTTGGGACATAGGTTTTAAACAAAATCACAATGTTATAGTTGGATTAATGAGCATAATTCCTGTTAGATGAACAAAATAATAATATATGCATAACAAAGCAAAAAAATCTTTATTAAAGTAATCGGTGTAAAGTTTTTATTACAAAAAAGATTACAATTTTAATATAATCTAATTACTTAAAAAACTATTAGTCCCCTATTTGACCACCCATGATGGCAAAGAAGATGATACATCTTTTAATTTGATATATTAACACCAAGTTTGATGTATTTGTTGAATTGCTGATTTTAATATAGGTAATGTTATTTAAAAAAAAAACTAATTTTTAAATGTTTCTTTCAATATATGTAAATTATGAACTTTTTTAAACTAATATTTAAGTACTTGTATCAAAATACCGAAACTGAAATAAGTAAAAACATAAACCGAACATTGTACCGATTACATTGGTAAAATACTTGTTCGCTACCATATCACTTATAAAACACACATCTAAACAGCCTTTTAAATTTGATAAGCCAAGAGAATAATTAAGAACATACCAATAGTAAACATCATATAAGAATGGAAGATTGAATATATTGATTTAAGTTAAGTGGATGATGTATCTTATTAATTTTTAAGTGGATGATGTATCTTATTAATTTTATTCATATTCCCAGCCGTTTTATGTTATAAACTAAAATAAGATTAGCACGTTTGTAAAACAAAACTCTTTAACTTTAAAGTAAACTTCATTAAAAACAAACCTCCGACCCAAACGGGCAAAAGACTAAACAACAAACAACTCTCTCTACCCAAACATGAAAGGGGGAGACAATTACATCATATACAGCGGATGTTTACACCAATCCCCCCAACTAATACATTTACAACAAGTTCTATTTCTAATCCACCCAAAACCCCTCGATTAACCTCCCCTAGCATATCTTCCGGACTTCGTCTAATCTGCTAGAAAACCATATCATTTCTACCTTTCTAGATACACCAACACGAAATCATTACCAAACCTTGAATGAGACCCTTAGCTTTCTTACCTAGACGCGTGAAGTTGTGTATCTCCATAATGTCTTTTAAGTCGAAAGCATATACTTGCGGAATTTTACACCAAGCGCTGAATGCCGACCAAAACCTCTCCACCACCGAACAAGCAGTAAAAAGTGCTCCACCGTTTCCTCATAATCTTTGCAAAAAGGGCACATTACCGAAGCAATGTTCACATTCCTTCTTCTTAAATTAACTTTCGTAGCTAATCTATTCAAATTACCTCTCCATGCCATAATATTACATTTTATCGGCACCCATTTGCACCATTCAAATTTAGGGGGATGCCTAACTCCTCTATCCTCAATAAGAGCCATTTTGACGGCCTTCACCGAGAAACCATCCTGATTGTCGCTGTTCCACATCCATGTATCCTCATTATTTGAAAATGACGTCCTGGTGAGAACCTCCTGACATTCCTTCCACTCCTTAATCACAACATCCGACTCTGGTTGTCTAGACCAATTCCAGACGAAACCGCTATTATCATGGTTCACATCCCTTCTGTCTGCAACCCTGCATAATTTAGACAATTCCAAACCGAACAAATGTGGCCATCTATCCATAAAAGGCGTATCACCCATCCAATTGTCCAACCAGAAACGAATTTCCTCCCCATTCCCAACCTTACCCACAATCATCCTGTTCATACCCTTCCCGTTAATTTTTAGATTATAGATCGAGTTCACAATATTTTTCTAACCCGTAATTTTTCCATTAAGCGGTAGGAAGCTCCTTTGGTTGTTATTACCATGGCAAGCTTCCACCACCTTTCTCCATAAATTTTGATTTTCGACTCTATATCTATACCTCCGCCCCCATTTATAAAGAAGAGCAAAATTAATCTCTTTAAGTCTATTTATACCCAACCCCCTTTTGATTTGGGCCACGTGATCTAATCCCAAGCCACCCAGTTCAATTAATTATTTTCACTAGAACCCGCCCAAAAGAATTTTCTCATTTTTGCTTCGAGAATCTTTAAAATTCCCACCGGAACCTTGTATAACGAGAAGTAATAGATAGGGGGACTTTCCAGCACAGAATTAATCAAGGTGAGTCTTCCCCCTATCGAAATAGTTTTAGCTTTCCACAATTGGAGTCCAATTGTTGATTCTGTTCATGTTAGCTCCCACCGTAATCCCCAAATAAGTAAGCGGCATTTTATCAGAATTACACCCCACCACCTCAACCATATCCCTTATGTAACACCTCGAAATTTTGTGTCCAATAATGTGTTAACACGTGTCATGAGTTTACACGTGGCATTAAATATTAAATAAAGGACTAAAGTTGACAAACCTTGAAAGTATGTAAATTTGAGGGTTATAAATGTCAACCAAGGATAAATATACTGTATAGTAACCCTAAACGATGCTCGTACCTTCAAACGAATAAATCATGGATCGTACGGAGCGAAACGTGAAAGAAAGTGAGAGATTACAAAGCTACAGGGGTTAACTATGTCAATATGTTTAATTATACCTCTGAGTGACCCTTTGACGAACCCGAGGCCTTGTAACAGTAAAATACGCTCACTAGAATGCACTAGATAAATTTTGCGAAGTTCCATTTTAAAACGAGAAAGTTATGATCAAATTCGTAAGAGAGGGGTTAAAAGCGTCAGCAATAAAAGTTAAGGCTTTCCGGGTAATAATTAAACTAACCGGGGACTTAACAGTGCGGGTAAAGGCACGAGGCCCTTAACGGTAAATAATCGAGGGCCAAATCGCAAAGTTACCCCTTCAAAACCGAAAGGTTAGGCTATTAATTACCAAAGATTTGGTTAATGATTATAAAAGATTTAGAAATCTTGAAAATCAAGTCTAATGCGGGCCGCGTAAAGGTTATGCATGAGTTGATGCGGGCCGCGAGCCACCTGCAAATACGCGTTCTGACTTGAGGATTCAGGCGGCCCGCGTACAAGTTGCCTGATCTCTCATGCGGGCCGCGTGAAAGTCCCAGATGCAGAAACTTTGGACAGACTTGTTGTTTGAAGTTGTGAACGATCATTTGAGCAATAAATGAAGCATGGGCGCCCTCTACTTGCCACCTAGCACCCAGGGCCACCTGCTGATCATCCATGCTCCATTGTAGGGTGAGTTGTGATGATCCTAAGCCTCATTTTTCACTATAAAAGGCCATACATTGTGCATAAGTGAAATACACCTCAAAACTTGCCTTCTGATCATTCCTGGAGCTCTCAAGCTTTCTTCTAACATCCTAAGTCGTGCACCAAGCTTCTATAAGTATGCCAACCCTTTTATGGCTTAGTTTTTGCTTAGTTTAGCTTAAAAGTCAAACCGTCGCAATTAACGATTGACTTTGCGATAAATCACGAATGGTCCGTGGTTTGTCGAATCAAAGATAGTTATATGATGGTAATCATGTGGGCATTAAACCCCTAAAAGGGCACCCTCTGATTCCCACTCTAACCAGATCAAATATCGAGTCAAACGTGCAGAGAAAAAGTCAACAGAAATGTCATTTTGCGATTTCTTGCATAATCTGTAATGTAGATGATATGTAACCTGTTTGAACACTCATAAAACATGATAATAAGTTTATAAACTAGTCTAAGCTTGTTTGATCCGACCATTTTCCATTTAGACCCGGTTCGGAGCCAAAAGTCGCAAAAGTTTGACTTTTGCATAGACTTCAGTTCTGACCCGTTAAAGTTTGATTTAGATATGCCTTAGGACTCTCTTAGGACCAGGTTACATGATGGTATAACCCTCTGTGACCGGTTCGTTGTTTGTCCGAGTCTTTTACACATTTCCGTTAAATGCTTAAAAGTTGACCGTAACACCCTTTTTAAATTAAAACTAGAATTTCGGACACGTGAACGGATCATAACCTTGGTTACTGAATTCTAAGTATGTCCCTAAAATTTCACGTCAATCCGAGGTCTAGAATAGGAGTTATGCTAAATAGCGCAAATTGCGAAACTTTAGTAATTAAATAGCGCAATTAGCATAACGCCTATCTAAACCTGGATTTCGACACCAAACCTTTTACTTACTGATGTAAAATAATATTTTGGGATTTTTAAAGATTTTTAATTATTTTTAACCTGCTCATAACCTGCGGTTATGACAACGGTTCGGTAAATACCGAATATACCCTTTTCGGCCATAACTTGAGTTCTACAAGGTCTTTTGACCCGATTCCAGTTGCCACTGATTTTAAATAATAAATAAAGTATTTTAGACTTTATAAACTGTTCAGGAAACTCAGATTTCCTGTAGAACTCAGGAAACCTCTTTTATAATCTTTAAAAAAGACCGAAATACCCCTACGGGGCATATTATGAACTTAAACTCGTTACGGGCATTATGGAAGGTATCCTACTGATACCGCAACCTCTTTAAAGCATATTGACTTAGGAAAACAATGTAGGACTCCTACGGTTACCCGTTGCGCCTTTAAGCGCGCACGGTTCGGCTTATGTAACTAGTTTACATAAGTTAGCCGAAACGGGTCAAACCATATTGTTTGGACCCCAAAATCCAGAGTCTGATTATTATACCCATGTAAAACAAGTCTTCAAACTTGTTGGGTCAAAATCACACTCCATTCACGGTTTTCGCCTTTCACGCGATTAAACCGTAACTATCCTTTGAAACCGACCGGTCTAAGCTACGGCAAATATAAAGACCCGTTAGGATTCTAATAGGTTATTTTAAACCTTCATTCCAGAATAGGAGACCAGTAAAAGCTATCTGTGATTTATTCAATTAAGGATTATACTTGCAAAGGTAAATACTTTTAACTTATTTTTCCGTTATACGGGCTTGGGTTACGGTATCTAAAATACCGCTTGGTCGGGCAATTGACTCCAACTCATTAGTAGTTGGGTATTATCAATGTGACCCGTTCAAAAACTTGTTTTGTTGGCTTAACGCCTTTGGGGGCTTAATGACCATGTCCCGGATATCCCTGGCAGCATTTATGAATGGCCACGACCTTGACATCCCGGTGTAGGCGTACACCCGGCATTATGTCTATAACTATGAAAGTGTAGCCGTTGGTTACCCGCCACGGTTTATACTATGTGGTGTGTCTATTAAACTTTAACCCGATACGACTCGGGCGACCGAACGCATAGTAACATGTAATTCTTTACAAGTTTTGATTATAAATTATCCCAAGTTATAAAGAGTTTGTGCCTTGAGCATTTAAACCAATTTTATTAAACATTTCTACAAAAGTGTCAGTTGAATGTATTTACCAGTGTAAACTGACGTATTTTCCACAAAAAGACTAAATGCAGGTACTATGCGTAATTGGCTGGGATTTCTCCTTAGCATCACTAGAAGTCTCGCAAGCTTAAGATGCCTGAAGTCTGTTGAACAATACTTTGTTATTTCTATTTGATCCCCTGTGGATTATTATTTCAACAATGGTGATACATTGATATTACAATAAATGTCGAAATATATTATCTTATTGCTTCCGCTGTGCATTCATATATATTGTGTGGTTTGACTATAATGTTGCCAACTACGTCACGGTAATCCCCCACCGAGCCCACCGGTGAGACACGTGAAAATCGGGGTGTGACACCTTATCTCCCCATCTTCCACTCCCAACCCATATAAGTTAGATTTATGCAGGTTAATTTTTAAACCCGAACACAAATAAAATATTCTCACACATCTAGTCACATTTAACACATTGACCCTATCCTAAACCCCCATCAAAAGAGCATCATCTGTGTAAAACAAATGAGAAATTTTCGGACCGTTATTAGGAGTTTGAATTCCTTTGAACAAAACCACATCCCCAGCTTTCAAAAAATGTTGGATAGAGCTTCCATAACCAAAAGGAACAGGAATGGAGACAACGGATCTCCTTGCCTAACCAATTTGGAACAACTAAATTCAAAAGCAGGGGACCCGTTCACAAGAACCAAGGATCTAGCCGAGACTAGAACCCCTTCAACCTGTCACACCCCGATATTTTTAACCACAAACCGGTGGGGAGTATCGTGACGTAGTTGATATCATCATAGTCAAATATATACAGTTTATAGCACAACGGAAGGCTTGGTAGAAATTACTATTACAAACCGAAAGTTCAAAGTACGATAAAAGAATATACAGACGGTTGTAAAGAAAGGATCCACAGGCGGATCTAAATATAATACAAAACATGTTCAACAGACTTGAGGCATTACGAACTTGCAAGATTCTCTAATTAACGCCCAGAAGCTCCCAGCCTAGTACGTGTAGTACCTGTCACTAGTCTTTTGAAAATACGTTAGTTTTTACTAGTAAATACAATTAACCGACTCTTTTGAAAACATTTATGAAAATGATTTTTAGATGCACAAGGCACAATTATTTTATTATCACTTGGGACAATTATAAATAATCTTGTATACAGATTTACATGTTTGTCATACATTTAGGGCCCGGGATAGAAGCCGAGACATGACTAACCGACACACCACTGATATAAACTCACAAGGAGTTATCCCCAACAATGTGGGTATACCTTTTTACATACGCAACTGTCAGGTGTATGCCTACACCCCGTGCTTAAGTCGTGACCATTTGCAATTAAATGAGCCAAGGATATCCAGAACACGGTCGCATTAACCCCCAATGTTTATGTTATCAAACAAAACAGATTAAAACGGGTTATGTAATTTATTAATCACAATCCGCTTAAATGATTCCATACCCGACCAAGCGGTAATATTTTACCGGATCCCAAGCCCGTTTAAGGGAAAATAAATTAAAAGTATTTACCTGAGCTTCTAAATGCGAGATTTATCTACTCAGTCGTATAATGTACTCAAACTAGTGCAAGTAGCTTTTACCGGGGCTCCTAATCTGGAACGGAGGTTTTATTAACCTATTAGATTACTAACGGGTCTTATTTAAGTTGTGAACTTAGACCGGTTAGTTTAAAGAATGATTTACGGTACGAAATGCAAGATTAAGCGGTGACTGGATTGGAATGTAATTTAGACCCAACAAGTATGGGGACTTGTATGTTATGGGTAAACTAAATACATTCTGGAATTTGAAATAAAAATGATAAGGTTAAACCCGTTTCGGCTAATTCGTGCAAACTAGTTACATAAACCGCACCAAACGCGTATAAGCATTAACGAGTAACCGGATGAGTCATATACAACTTTCATAAGTTATTATGCTTAAAATATATGAAGATATCAGTAGGATATCAATAAATATTCCTAAAGAGGTTTTAAAACCGAATTACGCCTCATAAGGGCATTTTGGTCATTTTATGAGTTATAAAAGGGTTTTGCATGCAAATTCAGGTTCTGGTCATAAACCTTTTGTAAAATATTTAATTTATGTTATTTTAACATTAGGATATTATACGTATATATATATATATGTGTGTGTGTGTGTGTGCGTGTGTGTGTGGTTTACCATTTATGGCCAAACTATGCCCCGAAAGGGTATTTTGGTCATTTCACACATAGTTTTAAGGACTTATTTGGGATTCTGGGTTCATGACTTATACCTACTGTAAAAACATTAAAAATAATTTATAAAATTAGTAGGTAATAAGTCTTAGGTGCCAAATATGATTTAAAGCCATACAATGCGCCTTAGTATCGTAAAAATCGGTAAATGACGATTATTTTGATGTTTAGGAATTGCTGAGGTTATGACCAGATTTAAATGGTCAAAACAATTTATTTATCATATTATATCAGTAACAAAAGGTTCTTGCATGTAAATCTAATTTAAAATCCATTTTATGTGTGAAAAGAGTATAATCGTCATTTAATAATATAGTACGAAACTCATGCATAAACTCAGTAGTAATCTGATTTGAAATCCCAATTAGTCCTAAATATGATATTATAACAGTTAGTAATGAATTTTTATGTCAAAATCATGTTTAAACTTTATTTGCATGCAAAAGGGTAGTTTAGTCCTTTTAAATGCATGTTTTGCGATTTATTATGTAATCTCAGTTTGTGACCAGAAGATAATTGTAAAAATATGTTAAATAATGTTACTTATCAGAATGCAACTCATTTGCATGATTGTTTTTTATGAAAATCTTTTTTTTTTGAGAAACAGGGCATTTTAGTCTATATTAAGCATAATAACGGAATCAAGTAAATAAACTCAGATTACTATGTAACCATGTGATATAACCTCAGAGGGTTGTATTACAATATAATATGGTCACAAAGGAACCTTAATGCATGAAGAAAGCAAGCTAATTCGGATCAGAACTGAAAGTCAAAGCAAAAGTCAAGCTTTTGCGACTTTCGGTTGCGAACCAAGCCTAAACTTAGAATTGTTGGGTTGAACATGTTTAGACATGTTCTAATAATGTTTGGCAAGTTATTAGAGTGATAAAACATATTTTATAACCTCTACATTATCAGATTTGAATTTATTTAAAAACTGACCCGTTTGACTTTTTATACTAATTACATTGACCCGACAATTAACTAAGTAAACGTGGTAATTAGGAGGTGCCCTTTTGAGGGATTAACACCTACCTAATTACGACCACGTAGCCATATTCGCCTCGAACAACGGCTGGACCGTTTAGGTCTAAACCGAAAGTCAAAGCCGAATTGCGGCAACTTTGACTTTCGGCTTTTAATTACATAAAAACCGAACTAAAGAGGCTAGGGACACTTACAAAGGGTCCTAGCTTGAAGCTTGAACTAAGGGGAGTCTCCTTTATGACCAGGAAGCTCCAGAGTAAGAGAAGATGAGAACTTTTGAGAGGTGCAAGTTTGAATGGTGAAAGAATGCACCTATTTATAGTGAAACATGGTGCCTTATGATTAATCCAAGTGTTCTTGAGCATCCTCAGATAATTACAGGTGTTCTAGTGACAATAAATACCATTAAACAAGCCCTGGTTTCGTGTAACGCCTCATAAAAATCGTGCCCAATATATTAAAGACACGTGTCATGAACTTTAAACGTGTTATAAACCTGGATCATGTTAAAATATATCTGGAGGGATTAAAAGTGTCGACATGTTAATTATTACCTCTGAGTGACCTTTTAACGGTTCCAAACTTTTGTAAAATGTAAATTCATTCTCATGGAGATCTGATAAAGATTTCATAAGTATCCAGTTAAATTTTGTAATGAATAGTTCAACATTCAAAGAAAAAGGATCCTATGTGCAATAACGACAATCCTTCATTCACATGGCCTTTTTCAAAGATTCCAAGACTTTTATAATGCATGGCAACACTTCCAAGAGCATTCAGGCCTGATCATGTGGTCCCCTTCTGCTGAAAGTGACCTTATATTCGAGTTAAGAAAGTTGCATGGTCAAATGTTAAAGTTCTCAAAATTTTTTCTTTTGATTGAAGGCTTACGGACCGCAAAGCATCCACATTACGGACCGTAAGGTGGCTTAACTGGGCGATACAAATTGAAAAGCGGTTACGGACCATAAGGACTGTATCTGGGCAATGAAAATGGACAGCTGCGGGTTGTCTCCTTCTACACCCCTCTTCTCGAAACTAGCTACATGTTAATGGTATTATAAAACCTCTAGACACTTGTATGCATCAGATTTCACCTGGGGGACACCTGCATTGATCCTAGAATCCTCAATTCACTATAAATAGCTTCCTTAGTTGAAGTTCTTCACTTGCACAATTCAATTTCACTCTCAAACTCACTTCTCTGGAGCATCCTGACTTTGAATGAAGCTCTCTTAGTGAAAATCTTCGTGCTAAGGACTATTATAAGTGTTCTTAGCTTCTATAGTTAAGTTTTCATTAGCTTAATGATCGAAAGTCAAAGTTAGCGTAATTACGCTTTGACTTAGTGATTCATCACTAACGGTCCAACCATTATTCGAATTGAAAGTTGCTATGTGTTGGTAATTATGTAGGTGTTAAACCCTTAAAAGGGCACCTCCTAATTATCACATTTACTTGGTCAATTGTCGGGTCAAACTACTTAATAGAAAAGTCAAACGGGTCAGTTTTTATAAAATAATTCATAACTGATAATGCAGAAGTTATGGAACATGTTTTAACACTTAAATAACTTGGTAAATAATATAAGAACATGTTTAGGCATGTTCAACCCGACAATTCTGAGAATAGGCATGTTTTGACCCAATTTAGCTCAGTTTAGTTATGCCTTAGGGTTCCTTTGGGACCACATTATATGTTAGTATAACCCTCTGAGGTTATACTACATGGTTCCTTAGAAATCTGATTCATTTGCATGTTCCCGTTAAATGCTTAAAATGGACCATTATGCCCTTTTATCATTAAAACGATATTTTTGAAAATATGAGAGGACAAAAACCTTTATTACTGATATATAAGTATGTCCTAAAAATTTGACATCCGTTTCTGGTCTAAAATAAGAGTTATGCACGATATCGTAAAATAAAAGCTTTTTTTCGATTAAATTGCATTTTTGGCTTAAACCATATTTAAACCCAATTTTTGGCACCAAACTTTCTACCCACTGTTGTAATATAATATTTAGAGATTTTTTAGAAATTTTTGTCAAATTTTATACTGACCATAATATAGAGTTCTTGCATGGACTCGGTAATTGACGATAATGCCCTTTTCATTAATAAAATAAGTTTTATGCATCATTTGCATGTCAAACCTTTTTCTACTGATTTTATACATTAAATAAACTATTCTTAACAGTTGAGTCTGATCAAAATCTCAGATTCCTTAAACAACCCGAATATTGTCATATATCGACTTTTATGCAATTTAGGCGCATAGTATGGTTTAAAACCATATTTAGCACCTAAGACTTGTTATCTACTGATTTTAAAAATAATTTTTTGTACTTTAATAGTAAGTATAATTTTTGAACTCAGAATTCCAAATTTAACCTTAAAAGCATGTGTGCAATGACCAAAATGCCCCTTTGGTGCATAATTTGGCCATAAATAATAAAATTCACATATGTATGATATCTTACTGATGTAACTTCTTAAAATAAATATTTTTACTGATTGTTTTAGACCAGAACCTCAGATTACTATTTAACCTCTTTTATAAACTTTAAAATCACCAAAATACCCTTTCAGGGCTTAAGTTGGTTTTAAATTCGTTTTGGGCATAATGGAAGATATCCTACTGATATCATAATATATGTAAGGCATATTAACTTGTGGAACTTGTTCATGACTCATTGGTTAACCGTTATGCATATTCGCGTTCGGTACGGTTTATGTAACTAGTTTGCATAAATTAACCGAAACGGGTCAAACCTTATCATTCTTTCTTCAAAATCCAGAATATGTTTAGTTTCCCCATTATATACAAGTCTTCATACTTGTCGGGTTTAAATCATAGTCTAATCCGGTCTTCACTTAATCTTGCGTTTTGAACTGTAAACCTTTCATTAAAACTAACCAGACTAAGTTTAAACTTAAATAAGACCCATTAGGACTCTAATAGGTTATTAAAACCTTCATTCCAGATTAAGGAGCCCAGTAAAAGCTACTTGTACTTGATGATTGATATACGGCTGAGAGTAAAATTATATTTTAGCTCAGGTAAATACTTTTAACTTATTTTCCGTTATACGGGCTTGGGATACGGTATTTAATAATACCGCTTGGTCGGGTATGAAATCTCTTAATCGGATCTTGATTAATAAATTTACATAACCCGTTTTAATCTGTGTTGTTTGATGCAATGCCTTTGGGGGATTAATGACCATGTCCTGGATATCCTCGGCTCATTCATTAGAAATGGCCACGACTTAAGCACGGGGTGTAGGCATACACCTGACAGTTGCGTATGTAAAATGGTATCTCACTTGTGAGGAAACTTCTTGTGGGTCTATACTAAGTGGTGTGTCTATTAATCTTGTCTCAGCTCTTCTAACCAGGCCCTGAACGGATGACAAACATATAAATCTGTATACAAGATTATTTTAAATAATTATCCCAAGTTATAAAAGAATATTTGTGCCTTGTGCATTTAAATCAATTTTCTTAAATATTTTCAAAAGAGTCGGTTAGTTGTATTTACCAGTGTAAACTGACGTATTTTTCAAAAAGACTAAGTGCAGGTACTAAGCGTAATGGGCTGGAAAACTCCTGAGTATTAAATAAAGAGTCTTGCAAGCTTCTGATACTTAAAGTCTGTTGAACAATATTTCTTTATGTTTTAGATCCGCGTGTGGATCCATTTACAATCCGTGTGTAATATTTTGTTATACTTTCAACTCGGTTTGTATAATTACTTTATACTTCCGCTGTGCATTAAACTGTGATTATTTGACTACGATGATATCAATTACGTTACGATGCTCCCCACCGGGCCCACCGGTAATACATGGAAATATCGGGGTGTGACATTTCGAGAATCAGGCATGCAATGGCCGTTTGGAAAGCTGTAACATGCAGCTGTCCTTATTAACTGATCCGGGCACTTCCTTGCGCTCCACGAGAGAATTAAGAGGGGGCTCTCGTGGCCCGCGACTCTCCTCTAAACTGGTTAAACCAGTTTCAATCTTGACAGTTTCAGTCCCTGGTCCTTTATAACTTCAAATAACTTTAATTTTTAGCACTATTGACCCCCATAGTTAGTTTTTTAAGAATCTTGAAACTTATAATAAACATCATTAGGCTTCCGTTCAGTCAGAGATCACCCGGAAAGGACTAATTCTCTCGTTGACACTTTTAACCCTTATTCTTGGGATTTTGCACAACTTTTAAATAACGGTACCGAAGCCTTATTTAACTATCATTTAGCATTCTTGGAATTACAATTGGACATTTACAAAGCTCCGGGTTTGTTAAAGGGTCACTCAGAGTTAAGAATTAACATGTTGACACATTTAACCCCTTCGTCTTATATCTTTCACTTGTTTTTCACAAATGGATTCTCATGCCCAATAATCCCCTCGTTTAAGAATACGAACATCATGTAAGGTTATTTAGAGGCATAGTTTTAGCTTGTTGATGCTTTTAGTCCCTCCACATATATCTTTTCACTGTTTGTCAACCTTAGCCCTTCAAAATCAATTTATTGCAAGTTTAGAGTTTATGACACGTGTCTTCACATTATTGATTACGATTTTGCGAGGTGTTACATCCTCACCCCCTTAAAAGAATTCTCAACCTCGAGATTTACTGAAACAAATGAGGGTACTTTTGTCGCATAGTGGATTCAACTTCCCATGCATATTCTCGGCCTCTACGAGCATCGCATTTTACTTTCACAATCGGTACATGCTTCCTTCGAAGCTTTTTAACCTGTCGATCCTCGATTGATATAGGTTTCTCGAGAAACCTCAGGCTTTCATCTATCTGCACGTCTTTATGAGACATTACTAGTGATTCATCAGCTAGACATTTCTTTAAGTTGTAGATGTGGAATACATTGTGAATTCCACTAAGCTCTTCAGGTAAATTCAACTTATAGGCCACATTCCCAACACATTCAATGATCTCGAATGGTCCTATGTATCTTAGGCTTAGCTTTCCCTTTTTTACCAAATCGCATTACTCCTTTCTAAGGTGACACTTGATACGTGGTTGAAAACCGGTGCTTGTAATCGTTTAACTTGATGATTTTACATAAGTTTTAGTTCCGAATTGCCTACTCCTAATTAGATTTGTGTTTTGCAGGTTTATTGGAGTTTAAGGAGCTTTCGGGAGCTTTACGGGTCACCGGAGCGAAAACGGAACCACCGGGAAGCGACACGGGTCAACCGGAAGCAAGGAATGCGAAAAAACAGAAAGATAAACACCCAAGCACCGTCGCCGACGCCCACTTGGGCCGTCGCCGACGGTTTTCATATATCTCCGTCGCCTAAAAATGTCCGTAGACAGGAAGTTAGGCCGTAGGCCAAAAGTAAACAAGTAGGCACCGTCGCCGACGGGGCTTCAGGCCGTCGGCGACGGCTCATCAATTGTTTGATCGCGAAATTATGTGTTTGGGGGTTTAGAACGAGTCAAATGGGGTTGTTGGCCATCAATTCGGGAGTTACAACTTATTTGGAGTTTGAAAACAGGTCTTGGAGCCATTATTCATCGATCCTTCGTCACCACTTCATCTCCAATCAAGATTCCATCTTCTCAACAACCCGAATCATCATCCAATTCCAAACCCTAGCTCATCACCATTACAATCATTCAACCATTCGTCCATCCACCATAATCACTCACCTAAAACCCTAATCCTCATCCATCAATTCACCTTCAAGCTTCATGATGATCCAATTCACGCTTCCAACATCCGGTGATCAAGTTTCTTCGATCATGCTTGGCTAATTTCTTGGAGGTGTCACGCCGGTGTAGACTTTTGTAAGATTTAGGGTTTATTATGTTTTGTTGATTGTTTTGTGACAACTTGAATTGCGTTTGAATCTTAGACAATTGTCCTACGTTGGTATTGAATTTGCAAACTGTCGAGTGAATGATTAAATTTGACTTTGTGAAATGAATGCACGTATTTATGCTTTGTCTTTTGGTAGGATTTGTTAGTCCAAAGTAACGAAGTGTATCATGGTCCGTTGTTTACGACGTTGATAGCGATTGACACCTAAGCTTTGTGATTGCGACCCGTTAACGAACTATTTCAAGTAAAGCTAATTAAAATACATAGTAACCCTAAGTCTTGCAATTGTTGAAACCGGGTGTGAGCCTTGTTTTCTTATTATTGTTTAAACAATCATTTTCACTTCTTGCATTTAGTAGTTAATTTAGTTAATTGCCTTAGTAATTTCAATTCACATCTTTCAATCAAGCAAAATTATACAAAAACAATATAGCAAGCTTCATAAAAGTGACAACTATTCATAATTCAATCAAATCCGCACACAAACCACATACTCTTCGTGGTTCGACCCCTTGCTACCACTAGCTATTTGTTAAGGGTAATTAGGGTATATAAATATTATCTTTGACCGGAGCGCGACACTTCGATCAAATTTTGGCGCCGTTGCCGGGGAGTGCGTGCGCTTTGTGTTTGGATATTGTTTGAAGTTGTGTGATTAACTGTTTAATTTGTTTTGCTATCTTTTTGTATTGTCTTTTTCCTTGTTACGCGGGGTGTGTTACTTGTGCAGGTTACAGGTAGTGCATGCGTACACGAAATTCCGGGAGGACTTCACCTCTAGTCTACGAACCGGAAATTGAAAGACTCGCAAGAAGAAACTTAGCAAGCCGGTTAGAAGCAACTCTTGCTTCTAATCAAACCAACCGAACACCACCACTCACACCGACCATTGAAACCGATTCAATGGCGAACCACAATTCCAACCAAGAATTTAACCCAAACCAAAACCTCCACCCAAATCAATTCCAAACCCGAGGAACCTTTTTCCCCGCTCAAGAGCTACCGGGTGGTAACACCAATGCAAGACCACCCACTCCACCTTTCCGAAACCAAAACACCAACAACACCCAACGAACACCTCAGCAACAACCTCTTCACCGACAAGCATCGTTGCCTATTAACCTTGATGATCGGAATGTCAACTCCGATCGAAGAGGTAACCGTGATCACGGCAATCCCGTGAACGAAGACCCATTCTTCAACATTGACGATTTAAGGAATGCAATTCCCGATGACGAACCGTATAGTGTTCCCGGTTATCAATCACCGGAACACGTGAGCATTCATACGGAAAATTCGGACGATGGGGGTTATTATGATGATCGAGCCAATGATGATGAAGATTGGGGTTACTTGAATAGGGGAAACGTATATAATTCTCGAAGGTATGACGATGAGGAGTTTGGGTCTCAAAACGCCAACTATGTTGGGGAAGAAGAATATGGCTACGGGGGTGGAAGAAACAATGGGTATGGGAACAACCGTCAACCACAAAACAACAACCAACGGAACCGGAATGAAGGGTTTTACAACAACAACAATAATAACAACAATGTAAACCCTAACCAGATTCCTCGTTTTGTGGGAGGTGGTAACCCGAGAGATAATCGAAGAGAGGAGCGAAGGGATGAAAGACGGGATAATCGGAGACAAGTCGATCAAGAAGTCAACGGGCCACAACGTCGTCAACAACCTCCACGGGGAGTCAACGACCGTTTCCGACCGATAGTGACCGAAAACAATTCTCCAATAGTATGTGAAAGGAGGATGTTTGATTGTAAACCGCATTACATCAATATCCTTCCTCATTTCAACGGAAGGTCTAACGATGAGCCGTACAACCATTTAACGGAGTTCTCATCTATTTGTGATACTATTGGAGGACACAATTTCGCATTGGAGGAAGTGAAGCTTCGCCTATTTCAATTCTCATTGAAGGATAAAGCAAAGCAGTGGTTCTTTACACTTCCGCCCAATAGTATTCGAACTTGGGAACAAATGCAACAAGCATTTTTGGATGAATACTATTCCATGGCCAAGACCGATGATGCTAGGGATGAAATTCGGTCATTTCGTCAACTTTCAAGTGAGCCGTTACATGAAGCGTTCACCCGATTCAAAGAGCTAATGAGGAGATGCCCACATCACCAAATAGAAAAATGGGAATTGGTGAAATGCTTCGTACGGGGCTTAGATGATGCGACTTGGAATCGGCTTGAAACGACAAGCAATGGTACACTTTTGAGCAACCATGAGGATGACGATTGGGAATTTTTGGAGAGAATGAGCAAACGGTCCAAACAAAAAGAATCGGCCGATAGAGCAAAAAGGCATCCAGTTTCCCGGTCACTTCCCGATCTCGATTCTAAGGATCGGATTTCCTCCCTAGAGCGGGAGATAGCCCAATTGAAAAAGAAGAAAGAGGTGAACGCGGTTCAATTCGAAGTGTGTGAAGATTGTGGTGATATTGGGCATGCGACCGAGCAATGTCCAATGGGTTCGAGTGGTTACACCGAAGAAGTCAATCAAGTGTATGGAGATAGGAAGCAATATGACATGAACTCCAACACTTACCATCCGGGTTTGAGAAATCACCCCAACTTTCGGTATGGTAATGCTTCGAATCAAATGAACCCGAATTTCCAATCGGGTAATCAAGGAGGAAGCGGATCATCATACCAAAACCGCCAAGGTGGTAACCAAGGAGGCTACCAACGGAATTACAACCAAGGGTACCAAGGTGGATACCAAAAGAATTACAATAACCAAGGCGGTAACGGAGGTGGGTCAAACAACCAAACCGGTGGTAATGACTTGAATACAAAGATGGATGTGATGCTTTCGATGATGCAAGAATCTAAGAAGGAGAATGAGATTCGAGACAAAGCACATGAGGCATTAGCAAAACAAGTGGGCCAACTAGCGGAAGAAGTGGCCCAAATCAAGGGAGGCACGGGAAAGCTTCCAAGTGACACTACCGTAAACCCTAAGCATCAAGGGTCGAGCTCAAGGAACACACGTGAGGTACCAATTAATAAAGTTACTTTACGTAGTGGTCGAGTTGTTGATAGTGGTGTCAAAACACCACCACCCCAATTTGTTGAAGGGGTGGTGGAAGATGCTAGTGAGGATGAGCTTGAGGATGGCCAAACGGGTCAAAATAAAAACGATTTGAAAAAGAATAATGTTACTCCCGTTGTGGCCATTCCCGTCCCCAAGGCTAAGGAAAAGGGTGTGGAGGTTAATACCGCCCCTTACCCCGAAGCATTGAAGGGACCGACGAAAAAGGTTGTAAACAAAAGAGGTCCACAACAAGAAGAGTTGTTGGAAATCTTCAAACAAGTAAAAATCAATTTACCTCTTTTGGATGCAATTAAACAAGTACCGTCTTATGCTAAGTACTTGAAAGATTTGTGTACCCAAAAACGCACTCACAAATTTCCAAAGAAATTAGATTTAACCGAAAACGTGAGTTCGATTCTTTCGGGTGCACTCCCACCTAAGCTCCAAGATCCGGGTGCGCCTATCATTTCAATTCAAGTGGGCGATTTTAAAATCAACCGGGCACTTCTAGATCTTGGTGCTAGTGTAAGCATTCTACCGGGTAGTTTGTATGACCAATATGAGTTTGGTCCACTTCAATCGTCAAACACCACCGTGGTGTTAGCCGATTTGACACCTAAATTACCCCGTGGAATTGTTTCGGATGTGATAGTGAAAATCGAGGATTTTTACTATCCGGTGGACTTTCTTGTACTTGATTATGTGGCCAAGGACCCAACCAAACAACCTACGGTGATTTTGGGTCGACCGTTCTTAGCAACTGCAAATGCTCAAATTGATTGCAGAACGGGGACGGTTGACATGACATTTGGAAACCGGAGGTTGAGGTTGCATGTTTTTTCCGGACTTATGAGCCCTTCAGTTGATGATGAATGCTTTATGGCAGACATTGTTGACACGTGTATACCTCTTTGCGACACAGTCGTTTATGGGGAAAACACAATGGAGGATTGTTATGTGTTTGACAGGTCACAGGTGGAGGTGGAACGAAGCATGGACGAGGAAGTGAGGAGTTTAGAGGTGCTTGCGGTTAGAGAAGGAAAACCGACATGGACACACCAAGTCGAGAGCTTACCGGAGAGCATTGATACTAAATTGAAGCCGTCGTTAGTGGAGCCTCCGGAAGTTGAGTTGAAAGCATTGCCAAAGCATCTCAAGTATGCTTATGTTGGAGAGGGCAATACTCTCCCGGTTATCATTGCATCAAATTTAACCGGAGAACAAGAGAAAAAGTTGATGGAAGTGTTGGTCACCAATCGGGCGGCGATTGGATGGACCATTGCGGATTTGAAGGGTATTAGTCCCTCGGTGGTGATGCACAAAATCATCACGGAAGAGAATGTGACTCCCGTTAGAGATGCGCAAAGACGGTTAAATCCGAACATGAGGGATATGCATGATCTGTTAGTTTTACGGGCGGGTTAATCTTGGGTAACCATGTGGGTATTTAAAGCACGTCACCGCTAAATACATTGAATACTGTAAAGAGTTTGAACTTTAGTATGACATTAGACCTTAACCCTTGTCTCGGGAATGGGATGTATATTCGTTGTTTGACCCACGTGAAAGTGAAAAGCAGATTTGCTTGAGGGCAAGCAAAAGACAAGTGTGGGGATGTGATACGTGGTTGAAAACCGGTGCTTGTAATCGTTTAACTTGATGATTTTACATAAGTTTTAGTTCCGAATTGCCTACTCCTAATTAGATTTGTGTTTTGCAGGTTTATTGGAGTTTAAGGAGCTTTCGGGAGCTTTACGGGTCACCGGAGCGAAAACGGAACCACCGGGAAGCGACACGGGTCAACCGGAAGCAAGGAATGCGAAAAAACAGAAAGATAAACACCCAAGCACCGTCGCCGACGCCCACTTAGGCCGTCGCCGACGGTTTTCATATATCTCCGTCGCCTAAAAATGTCCGTAGACAGGAAGTTAGGCCGTAGGCCAAAAGTAAACAAGTAGGCACCGTCGCCGACGGGGCTTCAGGCCGTCGGCGACGGCTCATCAATTGTTTGATCGCGAAATTATGTGTTTGGGGGTTTAGAACGAGTCAAATGGGGTTGTTGGCCATCAATTCGGGAGTTACAACTTATTTGGAGTTTGAAAACAGGTCTTGGAGCCATCAATGAGGGAGGTCGTGAAGAAAGAGGTGTTGAAGTGGCTTGATGTGGGTATCATTTACCCGATCTCGGATAGCCAATGGGTAAGCCCAACACAAACGGTTCCCAAGAAAGCCGGCATACAAGTCGTCAAAAATGACGCAGGTGAAGAGGTAGCTACCCGGCCGGTAACCGGGTGGCGAATTTGTATTGATTATAGGAAGTTGAATAACGCAACTTCTAAAGATCATTTTCCTTTACCGTTTATTGATCAAATTGTTGAGAAATTATCGGGGCAAAAATTTTATTGCTTCCTAGATGGTTATTCCGGTTATAACCAAATTGCCATCCATCCGGAAGATCAAGCAAAGACTACCTTTACATGTCCTTACGGTACCTTCGCATTTAGGCGGATGCCGTTTGGATTATGTAATGCTCCCGCCACCTTTCAAAGGTGCATGATGAGTATCTTCTCCGATATGGTGGGAGAGTCTTTAGAAATCTTCATGGATGATTTCTCAATTTTTGGATCGTCGTTTGAGACTTGTTTGGACCAACTAGATAAAGTGTTAAAAAGATGTGTTGAAACTAGTTTGGTCCTAAGTTGGGAAAAGAGCCATTTTATGGTTCAAGAGGGAATTGTGTTGGGGCACGTGGTGTCAAGTCGTGGGATAGAGGTTGATCGTGCTAAGGTACAAGTCATATCTACTCTACCTTATCCCACGACCGTTAAAGGTATTAGGTCATTTTTAGGTCATGCGGGGTTTTATAGGAGGTTTATAAAAGGGTTTAGTGATATTACAAAACCCCTATGTAATCTTTTGTTAAAAGACCGAGACTTTAATTTTGACAAACAGTGTGAAAATGCCTTTAATGTATTGAAACAGAAATTGGTTGAGGCCCCAATCTTGCAATCACCAAATTGGTCATTACCATTTGAAATTATGTGTGATGCAAGCGACTATGCGGTTGGGGCCGTGTTGGGTCAACGGGTAGACAAAAAGCCGGTTGCCATTTACTACGCAAGTAAGACTCTCTCGGATGCACAACTTAACTATACGACAACTGAGAAAGAGCTACTTGCGGTAGTTTATGCATTAGATAAATTCCGGGCTTACATATGGGGTAGCAAAGTTATTATTTATTCTGACCACAGTGCTGTTAGGTACCTCATGGAGAAAAAGGATGCTAAGCCGCGGTTGATACGATGGGTACTCCTATTACAAGAGTTTGATTTGGAGATTCGAGATAAGAAAGGGAGTGAGAATGTGGTCGCGGACCATTTGTCTCGGTTGAGTGTAGAGGATTCTTCCCGTGAAGAAATTAATGAGACTTTTCCAGATGAGCACATTTTAAAAGTTGGAATATTACCATGGTATGCTAATATTGTTAACTATTTGGTTACAGGTGACTTACCGGCTCATTGGGATAGAAGGAAGATGTTGCATTTCCTGTCTCAAATCAAGTACTACACGTTGGAAGAACCGGACTTATTCAAGATTTGTCCGGATCAAGTCGTTCGAAGATGCATACCCGACGAGGAGATTCCTAGCGTCTTGATGCACTTGCATTCATTTGCTTGTGGGGGCCATTTTAGTGGTCACAAAACAGGGCACAAAGTGCTAAATAGCGGTCTTTATTGGCCGACTATTTTTAAGGATGCTTTTCATTTCGCTAAAAACTGTGTTGAGTGTCAAAAGTTGGGGAGTATCTCAAAAAGGGATGAAATGCCCATGCAACCGATCCTTATTGTAGATATTTTTGATGTATGGGGGATCGATTTCATGGGCCCATTCCCTAATTCGCATGGCAATTTATACATTTTGGTGGCGGTCGATTATGTATCCAAGTGGGTCGAAGCGATTGCCACCAAAACGAATGACCATACCGTTGTTTGCAATTTTGTTCAAACGAATATAATTTCTCGATTTGGGGTTCCCCGAGTAATCATTAGTGATGGGGGATCTCATTTCAAGAACTTTAATTTTGGCAAACTCTTGAAACGGTATGGTGTTGACCATCGAATTGCTACTCCCTACCACCCACAAACAAGCGGTCAAGTTGAGGTTTCCAATAGGCAAATAAAAGAAATTTTGCAAAAGACCGTTCGACCCGACCGAAAGGATTGGTCAACAAAGTTGAATGATGCTTTATGGGCCTATAGAACGCCTCATAAAACACCTATTGGAACTACTCCTTATCGCTTAGTTTATGGGCGAAATTGCCATTTACCAGTTGAACTTGTGCATCGTGCTTGGTGGGCTATAAAAGAGGTTAACATGAAATATGACGATGCAGGAAAGGAGCGAAAGTTGAAGCTTTGTGAGTTGGAGGAGCTTAGGGAAGAAGCGTACGAGTGTGCTTCAAAGTACAAGGATGACATGAAGAGAGCACATGACGCGAAGTTGAAGCCAAAAGAGTTTGAAGTGGGTCAAAAGGTTTGGCTCTACAATTCGAGGCTTAAGTACTTTCCCGGAAAGCTCAAGAGCAAGTGGATGGGCCCGTATGTGATTACACGGGTCGGGAAACTTGGCGATGTCACAATCAAGGACCCGAAGGATGGGTCGAAGCAAACGGTTAACGGTCACCGCCTTAAACCATTCCTTGATGGTAATGAAGAGAAAAAGGATGCAAATGTGGAGTTGGTATGTTTCTTGGGAAGCGTACCAACATATGAGGTAAATTAAAAGGACCGGTAACACGTTTTGTAAAGTTTTGTATACTTATTAAATTGTTTGCGTAATTGGATGTGAATCGTTTCCGGGTCATACTAACCTTTCTTGATTGTGTGAAGTTCGGGCATTCCAAACGGGTCGTGAAGATACAAGGTATGTTTTAGACTTGATTTGGTGTATTGAGGACAATACACGACTTTTTGGGGGGTGGTAGGGCCGTTAACGGTTATTTGTTTAAAAATTTTAATTTATAAAAATTACAAAAATATTTTTTTAGTAATTTTTAGGAATTTTTATGTACATAGCTTCTTTAATAAAACTTTCTAATTTTCCTCATATAAAAAAAAATAAAAATAATAATAAAATAAAAAATTGAGATTTAGGGGAACCGTCGCCGACGGTAAACCCTTGCGTCGCCCACGGTCCTCTCAAATCTCCGTAGACCCATTTTGTCCGTAGACAGGGAGTTTAGCCGTCGCCATTAAGTCACCAAACACATACCGTCGCCGACGGTGGGTCTATCCGTCGCCGACGGTCCCTGTATGTTCAGCCGACGCTGGTTCGTGGTTTATGCTCATATTCGCATTAAAACCCTTTAGAGGGTATCCAAACTTTACCCGAAACATCTTTTTACCACACATAAGACCCGTATACCTTTCCTAATGCCCCAAAACATCCAGTAACTTCCATCAATTCTGCATTCACGTTCTTTCTCTCTCTCATACCTTTCTTCTTCCCCAACTAAACTCTAGAAACCCTAAATCTTCTCTTCTTCATAACTCTCTCAATTCTCCACCAAATCGCGTGATTCTTGAGTCCATCTTGAGTGATTTTCAGAGAAGAACAAAACCCCCATAACCAATTCCACCAATTCTTGCTTGATTGTAAGATTTCTGGACGTGTGTGTTAGGGTTCTTGAAGAGTGTTCATCCAAGTTCTTGTCTTTACACTTTTCTTTGGTTATTCTTGTCAATCTTCACTAAAGGTATGAACTTTCACTCTATTTATGCATGATTTTCATATATTGTTGTGATTTCTTCCGAAATTTTAGACTTATTGTTTAAGAGTAGGTTGTTTATCACAATGTAGGATGTTTAAGCATAAATTCAAGGGTGTTTATTTGATTTGGGTGGGATTTGAACATGCTTCGCTTTAGTGATGTGATTACACTAAGATTTTGGCATGATTGAACATAATAGTGATGTTGAACATTGTTAAACCATGATTCTCTATTGAAAAAATCTTAGGAATAACCGTGTTAGTCAATATGGATGATAAAATGAGCGACTTTGAAAGTTTAAAAAGGCGATTTTACATCTCAAATTGGATTAAAGTTCAACATCACATATCATGTTCAAAGTATGAGATTGTTGAAGGTTGGAATGTACTAATTGTTGTTATCTTTGTCTTATGATTGTAGCCATGTTGCGTGGGAGCAAAAAGGCAAAGACCTCCGGTCAAGGTTCATCTTCGGGAGCCGGTTCGGGCTCTGGGGTTTATCAAAGACGATGGGAACAACTTAGTAATGTAGAAGAAGGCGATGGTCAACTTGAAAGACAAGATTGGGCTTGGGAAGAGGCGAAGAATAGTGGGTCGGCTTCGAAATGGAAGGAAGAGAAAACAAAGGCTCTTTCTAGATACAAGAACAAGAAGTTGGAAGCCAAGATGTGGAAGATGAAAATGGTTACGGGCATTTCGAAACCCGTACCTGACAGGGCGGTTTGTGAACGTACGGTGGATATCGAAGAGTTTAGGAAGATTGGGATAGTGCAGAGGTTCGAGAAACTCGGTTGGGAGCGAGTGATTGATTGGTGTGATGACATTACCAATCGGGTATACTTGGCGGCAGTTTGTGAGTGGCTATCCACTCTTCGTTTTGAACATTCCGATAGACCAGCCCATATGTGGAAGTTGATTGGAAACATTGGGAAAAATCAAATGGTGATGTCCTTCGAGCATATGAATGCTATAGCGAGGTTTGACTCGCTTGGGGTCGATGCATACGATTATTATGGGTATGATCAGTTTTTGGATAACAAGAGGAATGATGCTGACCCAGTGACTCTCTTGGAGGATACATTACCCGGTTCTGGGGGTTCAGGTAATGCAAGGGCAGATTTGTCTCTGATGGGAAAAATATTGCAAGGTATCTCGTTGGAGAACATCATGGTACGGTTTGTAGACCGTGGGACGGTGAAGGCACCCGACTGTCGGGTGGTGCATGCATTATTATATGGGACGCCCAAGCTCTCGTGGCGCCAAATTGTTATGATTAACACATGGGATACACGGGAATCATTTAAACGCAAAATGATTCCTTACCCAAGATTGATCAGCGCCATGATTCTCCAACAAAACGCATTACCTCAAGACTCACTATGGGTATCCAAACCCATTGATCAATTCAACTTTGCCTCTATGAGGCGACATTGGAATATAACCGTGAAATCTTTTGGGCAGTTGCACACGGTTGAAGATGACCAAGGGGATAGCTATCGGTTCAACGACAAGGAGGTTGATGAAGAAGGTGAGGAAGAAGGGGGCGATGAGGAGATGCCCGATGTTGAGGAAGACATTGATCCTTCCGGTCCACGGGGACCGAGGCGTAGGTACCGGAAAAAGCATAGGGAAATCTCTGCCAATGTGGCAGATTTTGTGAACCAAAGACAAATACCGTCGTATCGGTTGTGGAACCGTGCGGATCAAGGGATCTACGACAATGTGTCGGCAGGTATTGGTGAAGCAAGAGAGTACCATGCTAGTCGGAAAGAATGGGAAGAGGCGCAAGGGGCATACTCACAACAACAATGGGGTTTTCAATCATCTTTCCGCGAGAGGGTGGAAAAACAGTTGGAGGAACAGCAACTGCAACATGCGTTACAACAATCTCAAATGGAACGCATGATACAGCTGCAAGAAGAGGAAAGGGCCCACAGACAAGCGTGGGAGGAAGAGGATGCTAGACGCCGGAATGCACAGGCAGAGTTGGACCAACGCCGATGGGGGGCGTTGGCTTTCTCCAATCAGATGGTAATTAACAATTTCAAGGTACTCCATGACCAAGAACGCCATCAACGAGATTATCAAGCCGGGCTTCCATATGCTGAACATTCGGGGTGGACTGATTACCCCAACCTTCCTCATCCGCGAGGGCCAGCCGATCCAATCCCTCACTTGCCCGAAGCAGTCGGCTCGAGTTTTGTTCCCATGCCATACCAACCGCCACCCCAACAAGAGTCAAGCCCGTTGGATAACTATAGGGATATGCTTGAGGCCCTTACTGGTTATCCGTACCAGCCGAACCCGCCCGTGAACCCCAATGAGAGATATCAGCGGTAGAGGCAAGGTACGTTTGTTGTTGTTGTTGTTGTATATTATTAGTTTAGTTTCGTTTTTCTCATTTTGATTATTTAAATTGTTGCCTAGTTAAATGAACTTTGTGGGTGTGTTCCCTATATAACCCTCACGAGACCGACTCGTCCTCCCGAGCTATCGGGAGGTTTAAAGGGCTTGTTGCATACGCTAAATGCAACCGTGATTCCTACGAAAGTGAGTTAGGATTGTTATTGTTGTAAATTATTTTTCCACATAAAGTTAAAGGTACAATAATGTATGGCTTGGTGATAATTTCATAAAAGTGGTAGAACTAGGTAACTAACAAGTTTTGATGGTTGTGAGAAGCATGCTTCTACACGAGGGTTAAGATTTGTAGGTACGCTATGTTCGTGAGACGACCGCTTGATTGAAAAGATGAAGAGCACACGAGGAACTAATGAAAAACCAGGTGCATACGTTTCTTTTTACCTTTGATTTTTTAGTTAGCAAATAAGTGGATTGTATTTTGTATTCTATTTTCCGGGGTGTGATTTTGGGGAGGTTAGCCGTGTCACATCCCTTGTGCTTTACAAACTCTAGTTCTTACATATTGAGGACAATATGTACCTCAAGTGTGGGGATGGGGGAGTAGTAAAAATTTTCGATTTTGACCCGTTCATTTAAATACTACACATTGAGGACAATGTTTACCTCAAGTGTGGGGATGGGGGAAAATTTCAAAAATTTTTCAAAAATGTCTTGTTTTCAAAGCAACCTCAAAAGCACAAGTAATCAAGTCAACGAGGGATGTCACAAACCATTTGGTCTTTTGTCATGGTCAAGTTCAAATTAATAAGCATATCGGGTATTTAGTGGGTGGTTATTTGAGAATAATTCGCCTAAGGAACTAGCAATGTATGCATATCACATATCATACCCTTATACGTGAGGTTTGAGCCTTTCTACATCATAGATTCACATTTACATGTTTCTTTGTTGAGTGGGCCATTAGTCGCGTATTGTAGAACTTGCAACTTTTGATACATTCGAGACTATAGACCGAATACAAGCACGAGAATGATTAAGGCATTAGGTAAACCTTTTTCTTTTACACCATTTGCTTACCTTTACCCAAATGAATCCCCTAGTCGCCCACTTTGAGCCTAAACCTTTCATTTGACCACCCTATAGCCATGACCGTAAACCTTTTTCTTTTAAACCCGTGTGATGGAAATTCGATTTTAGGATTATTTGTTTGTTTAGTGGTGGTTTATAGATTCAAAAAAAAAAAAAAAAAGCAGAAAATGTTGCGAAAAAGAATGAAAAAGCAGTGAGAAAAACACAAAAAGATGTGCTAGTAGTTTATTGAATAAAAGGCGAAAGTTTTTGCCCATGTTGGATGTTTATAGTTTGCTTTTACTTAGGATAGTCTGTTGTAATAAAATTCGAATTTTTCATCACCATAGCCACTTAAAAATATCCTATTCCTACCCTTCGCCTAGCCCCGTTACAACCCATCAAAGACCTTTTGACTTGTGCTTAGTATTTGTGTTCGATAGTGGAGAATGATTGAGTTGCAAGCCTATGCGGGTACGTGTTCTATTTGGTTTTGAGCGATTAATTGTTGAAAAGCTAACACATTACACATGTTAGCAAACTTTAAGCCGAGTGGAGAGCACATTGTGAGGGATATGCATGATCTGTTAGTTTTACGGGCGGGTTAATCTTGGGTAACCATGTGGGTATTTAAAGCACGTCACCGCTAAATACATTGAATACTGTAAAGAGTTTGAACTTTAGTATGACATTAGACCTTAACCCTTGTCTCGGGAATGGGATGTATATTCGTTGTTTGACCCACGTGAAAGTGAAAAGCAGATTTGCTTGAGGGCAAGCAAAAGACAAGTGTGGGGATGTGATACGTGGTTGAAAACCGGTGCTTGTAATCGTTTAACTTGATGATTTTACATAAGTTTTAGTTCCGAATTGCCTACTCCTAATTAGATTTGTGTTTTGCAGGTTTATTGGAGTTTAAGGAGCTTTCGGGAGCTTTACGGGTCACCGGAGCGAAAACGGAACCACCGGGAAGCGACACGGGTCAACCGGAAGCAAGGAATGCGAAAAAACAGAAAGATAAACACCCAAGCACCGTCGCCGACGCCCACTTGGGCCGTCGCCGACGGTTTTCATATATCTCCGTCGCCTAAAAATGTCCGTAGACAGGAAGTTAGGCCGTAGGCCAAAAGTAAACAAGTAGGCACCGTCGCCGACGGGGCTTCAGGCCGTCGGCGACGGCTCATCAATTGTTTGATCGCGAAATTATGTGTTTGGGGGTTTAGAACGAGTCAAATGGGGTTGTTGGCCATCAATTCGGGAGTTGCAACTTATTTGGAGTTTGAAAACAGGTCTTGGAGCCATTATTCATCGATCCTTCATCACCACTTCATCTCCAATCAAGATTCCATCTTCTCAACAACCCGAATCATCATCCAATTCCAAACCCTAGCTCATCACCATTACAATCATTCAACCATTCGTCCATCCACCATAATCACTCACCTAAAACCCTAATCCTCATCCATCAATTCACCTTCAAGCTTCATGATGATCCAATTCACGCTTCCAACATCCGGTGATCAAGTTTCTTCGATCATGCTTGGCTAATTTCTTGGAGGTGTCACCCCGGTGTAGACTTTTGTAAGATTTAGGGTTTATTATGTTTTGTTGATTGTTTTGTGACAACTTGAATTGCGTTTGAATCTTAGACAATTGTCCTACGTTGGTATTGAATTTGCAAACTGTCGAGTGAATGATTAAATTTGACTTTGTGAAATGAATGCACGTATTTATGCTTTGTCTTTTGGTAGGATTTGTTAGTCCAAAGTAACGAAGTGTATCATGGTCCGTTGTTTACGACGTTGATAGCGATTGACACCTAAGCTTTGTGATTGCGACCCGTTAACGAACTATTTCAAGTAAAGCTAATTAAAATACATAGTAACCCTAAGTCTTGCAATTGTTGAAACCGGGTGTGAGCCTTGTTTTCTTATTATTGTTTAAACAATCATTTTCACTTCTTGCATTTAGTAGTTAATTTAGTTAATTGCCTTAGTAATTTCAATTCACATCTTTCAATCAAGCAAAATTATACAAAAACAATATAGCAAGCTTCATAAAAGTGACAACTATTCATAATTCAATCAAATCCGCACACAAACCACATACTCTTCGTGGTTCGACCCCTTGCTACCACTAGCTATTTGTTAAGGGTAATTAGGGTATATAAATATTATCTTTGACCGGAGCGCGACACTTCGATCAACACTTTGAGTAACACTTTATCTCCTACCTCAAATTTTAGAGGTTTGCGCCTTTTATCTGCGTAGCTCTTCTGCCTGTCCCTGGCAGCTTTTAGACGATCGCAGAACAATATTGTCCATCGTCTCAAGGACTATTTCAGGTCCTGATAACTGGGTTTCTCCGACTTCCACCCAACAGACGGGTGTTCTGCATTTTCTTCCGTATAAGGCCTCAAAAGGCGCAGCCTGAATGCTCGAATGCTAACTGTTGTTGTAGGAGAACTTAATCAAAGGAAGATGATCATCCCAACTTCCACCCAAATCAATGACACATGCCCGAAGCATGTCTTTGAGTGTTTGAATCGTTCGCTCACTTTGCCCATCCGTCTGAGGATGATAAGCAGTACTGAAATTCAAACGAGTGCCTAGAGATTGTTGGAAACTTTTCCAAAAATGAGAAGTGTATCTAGTATCCCTATCGGATATGATAGATATCGATACTCCATGGAGAGATACAATCTCATCCACATACAATTGGGCTAGTTTATCGGGGCTATGAGTCTCCTTAATGGGCAAGAAATGAGCTGACTTAGTCAGTCTGTCAACTATGACCCATATTGTATCATTTCCATGTCTTGTCTTAGGTAACTTGGTGATAAAATCCATGGTTACTATTTCCCATTTCCATATGGGAAGTTCTGACGGTTGTAGTAATCCTGACGGCTTTTGATGTTCGACTTTAACCTGTGAGCACGTCAAACATTTAGCTACGTGTGTGGCAATGGATTTCTTCAAACCCATCCACCAATAGTTTGCCTTCAAGTCTTGATACATTTTGTCACCTCCCGGGTGAACTGAGTATTTGGAATTATGAGCTTCTTGGAGAATTACATCTCTAAGTCCTCCATGAATTGGAACCCAGATTCGACCATTCAATCTGAGAATTCCATCATTCCCAGGTGACAACTGATCAAAGGTTGCACCAAATATTTCTTCTTGGAGATTGTCTTCCATTATGGCTTCTTTCTGTGCTGTCAACAACTTCTCGTTTAGACTGTTCTATAGTTCAATACTCTTAGCATTGATTCGTATAGGTTTGACTCTTTCTTTCCTGCTTAAAGCATCAACGACCACATTCGCTTTGCCAGTATGGTAGCGAATTTCACAATCGTAGTCGTTCAATGTTTCCATCCAACGGCGTTGCCTCATGTTGAGATCCTTTTGGCTAAACAAGTGTTGGAGACGTTTGTGGTCTGAATATATTACACATTTGGTTCCATACAGGTAATGTCTACATAGCTTAAGTGCAAATACAACGGCACCCAATTCCAAGTCATGGGTGGTGTAATTCTTTTCGTGCACCTTTAGTTGTCATGATGCGTAGGCAATCACCTTGCCTCTTTGCATACGCACACATCCCATGCCTGTGTGTGAAGCATCACAATAGACAACGAACTCTTCTATTCCTTCAGGTAGTGTCAATATAGGAGCATTGCTCAACTTTTGCTTGAGAATCTTGAAAGACTCTTATTACTTGGGACCCCAGTCAAACTTCACATTCTTGCGGGTTAATGTAGTTAAAGGTGCAGTTATCCTTGAAAAGTTTTTGATAATCGCTTGTAATAACCCGCCAACCCTAAGAAGCTGCGGATTTCAGTAGGTGTCTTAGGTGCTTCCCAATTCGTGTTGTAGAAGTTTGAGGATGCATCAGAGATGTTTCTCGTGGTCAGCTTGACTCTTGGAATAAATAAGTATATCATCGATGAAGACAATGACAAATTTATCCAGATACGGCTTGCAGACTCGATTCATGAGGTCCATGAATGCTGCAGGTGCATTAGTGACCCCGAACAGCATCACTAAGAACTCATAGTGACCATACCTTGTTCTAAACGCGGTCTTGTGCACATCTTCAGTTCTGACCTTCAGTTGATGATACCCCGACCTTAGATCGATTTTTGAGAAGAAACTTGCTCCCTGTAGCTGATCAAACAGATCGTTGATCCTGGGCAATGGATAGCTATTCTTGATTGTTACTTTGTTTAGCTCGCGATAATCAATGCACAAGCGCATTGAACCATCCTTCTTTTTCACAAATAAAATGGGTGCTCCCCAAGGTGACGAGCTTGGCTGAATAAAGCCTTTCTCCAATAGTTCATCCAACTGGGTTCTTAATTCCTTCATTTCGGTCAGTGCTAAACGATAAGGAGCTCGTGCGATTGGTGCAGCTCCTGGTATAATATCAATTCTAAACTCCACTTGCCTCTCAGGAGGTAAGCCAGATAGTTCTTCAGGAAAGACGTCTGGGTATTCTGAAATAACAGGAATATCTTCTATCTTGGGCTTCGGCATGTCTACAGTCACTTGTGCCATGCAAATGACACAGCCGTTCTTCAAACATTTGGATGCCTTAAGCATAGATACTTGATCAGGCAACCATAAAGCGTATCTCCTTGAATAGTGATTGATTCACCAGAAGGAGTTTTGATCATAATTTGTTTCTTATCACAAGCAATTTGAGCTTGGTTAAATGACAACCAATCCATGCCTAGAACTATATCAAACCCTGCCAATTTCATTGGCAATAAGGACAACGGAAAGGAATGGTTCCTAATGGATATGAAACATCAATCTAGAATTGTTGAAGCAGTTTCTATGGTACCATCAGCCAATTCTACCTCATATTTTATGTCTAGAGTTTTAATAGGCAGATTCAACAGTTTACTAAAGTTATTGTCTACAAAGGACTTATCTGCACCAGAATCAAATAAAACTCTAGCATAAATATCATTTATGAGGAAAGTACCTGTTATAACGTTATCATCCTGCACTGCTTCCTTGGCATTCATTTGGAACACTCGGGCATTTGTCTTTTTAGCCTCTTCAGGATTCTTTGCGTTTTTCGGGCAGTTAGTCTTGATGTGCCCTTTTTCATTGCAACCATAACAGGTTGCATTCTTTAGGTCCTTGCATTCCAACGTTTTATGACCCTTCTTTTTACAGATTCCACAGGGTTTAGCCTGCGGATCAATTGTGAATTTCCCAAAGTGGTTCCTCTTGCAGTTCTTGCACAAGGGCTTTTCACCCGACTGATTGGAGCTTTTCTTAAACCCCGAATTACCCTTCTTCTTCTTATCAGAATGTTGTGAGTTATCATCCTCTCTTTTTCTCTTCCCATCATCTGTAGTCTTTACAAATTTATTTCTGACAATATCCAAAGTCAGGGACAAAGACAGATCTACTGCTGACCGGTAGGTTGCAGGCTTTGAAGCCTTCACATGTCCCTTTACCTCGGGAGCCAATCAACCAATAAAGCGTGCAATACGCTTTGGCTTTGGTGTAACCAAATAGGGTACCAATCGAGACATAGAGTTGAAGCTAGTAACATAGGCTCGACAATCTAAGTTTTTCATAACCAGGTTTTGGAAGTCAGCTTCAACTTTTTCTACTTCGTGTTGCGGGCAAAAAGTTTCTTTCATTAGATCAACAAATTTATCCCACGACAGATTGTAAAGTGGAATTTTCTCCGAGGCCTGAATCAGTGCCCTCCACCAGACTAGGGCATCACCCTTAAAGGATTGAGATACAAACTTTACAACATCCTGCTCTGCACACCCATTAATGTCAACAACTGTCTCCATCTCGTCTAGCCATTTCATACAATCTATGGCACCTTTTTCACCAGTGAAGTCTCTTGGTTTGTAAGAGACAAAGTACTTATAAGAACAGGTCTTGGAATGTGGTTCCTGGTCGAACACTATCTTTTTGGATGGTTGACTTTTTTGATTTGACGAATGTTGAGGGTCATCCCTTTTAGATGTATGCGTTTTGGTAGGGGGCTTAGAATGAGCCACTGAATGAGTCTTGGTGCGAGTAGCACTCGACTCTCTGAATAATCTGCCAACAGCTTTAGTTACAGCATTATCCATCATAGCTTGCAGATCAGCACCCTTTACGTTTAATCTTGTGTCATGATTCCTTTCATTAGGATGACTATTAGCTTCATCTGAGTCAAGCATGGCGAAGCTTGAATGCTATATAACAAATGACAATAACTTATTCAATGGTCTTATATTGAATCATCCTATTCGGTGATTCATTATCCATTGTTTAATTAAACCATATTGGTTTATTTGTTTGATTAGTTTTGAAGATTTAAACTTTTATTATGGTTCACCTAGGTTATATGAACCATTATGAGCATTAGAGTGGCACAAAAGCCTTGTCACGAGGACAATTTCTTAAATTATCGGCCACAATCTTATAGGATCAAGGCATCAAGGTTTGACAGAGAGTCATAGACTACTAACTGTCGTTATTATAAAAGGTATATTTTGGCCCGAAAGGCGGATCAATAACATCACTACTGGAAGTTTTAATATATTCATCTTATTTGATGATATCAGCCATGATTTATCGATCATTTAGGCTGTATAAAGAATTTTTGGAATAATCCAAGTATTAAGATGGCTAATGTGACTTTCGCGAACCACGTTTGCCAGGAGTGCTAACATGTTCTTAGATGTTAACAAGGATTGTGTATCTTAAGAGGGTTCACCATCATAGCTAAGTCTATTTTGACTTATGAGCTAAGTTATACCTTTAAGACAGTCTTTTGAAGTTTATCGGCAGATCAATTACAAATTAAAATGATAGTTTAATCAATGATATAACTCATACATGCATATAATAACAATTGAAATTTCAAAAGAAGAATTTCTCATTAGAAGTACATAAACTGCCCTAAACGGGTCTTTAAATAAATAAACTTGTCCACGCAGGGACTAAATGAGAAACAAGCCCTCGCAGGGACTAAAACTTAAAAGAAATGTCCACGCAAGGACTTAATTGTAATAAAAACTACAAAACAAAGTAAGGGTCTTCAACGATCTTTCTTCTTCCCCTTGATGAAGTTTGCAAGGCCCTTAAGGAACTTTTGGGTCTTTCTTTCACGTTCTTCCACCCTTCGCTCAACCTCTTCCAACCTTTGTAAGATTTCTTGTGTTTGTGGTTGTTGAGGTGGAGGTTGAGGTTGTTGCTGGGTTTGGGGTTATGGGTATTGATACCCATAAGCTGGGTACCCAGTTGGGTATGCGGGTGGAAAAGGTGAGGGATAGAGGGCGTTATAATTTACTGCCTCGACGTACAGGCCATAGGCAGGTTGTTGGTAGTTATAACCCGTAGGAGCTTGAGGCTCAAACGAGTTGTAACCAGTTGTTTCTGGGTAAGCGGGAATTGGGTTTTCATAACCAAATGGAGGTGGTGGTGGTGCAAAAGTGGCCAGTGTAGGATCAATTTCCGGCACAGTGTTTGAAGGCCCACCCATTTGTGGATCTTCAAAAATGGGAGGGTAGTTGCTTGAAGTTTGTGGGGTACTGATGCGTATACCCCCTCGCACGGACATTATGCGTTTGGCCTTCACCTCGATGGTTCTGGTGGTGGCAGAGGTTGTTCTTGTGCTTGCGGTGGCGGTGGTGTGACCGCTTGAAAGTACGGATCCTCAGAGGGAGTCCGCTGTGGTGGAGGTGAGTCATGGTGAGAGGGAGTGTATGCAAACTTCCACTGCCCAAACCACTCTGAATAGTTATCAGGACCTCGATAGGGAGACCCCGCAAAAGAAGAACCGCTAGAAATACAAATGGGATGCGTGGGCGTCCCTGACTATGGCATCTCTGGATCTGGATCCTCGTCCACATCCATAGCTTTCGGGAAATGGTCTTCTGGGCCCAATAGGTTATAACCCGCCGGTTCATTGATATAGTCGTTAGGGTCGAAATGACCCTGAGGGTAAGAGTGGTGAGAAGAAGAATGGTGACAGGAGTGATGGGAATGGTGCGAATGCACCGACTGCTGTGAATGGTGCAAGCCTTGGGGCTTGTCGGGTCGTTGCGGACCAAAGGAGTGGGGATAAGAGGGTGAAGTACTGAGTGAGACAGAACGCCTCGTGGGTTCAAGGGAATGCCTCCAGTCAACATATGGGTCTGAGCTAAAATATGCGGAGGGAGTACGCCGATGTGACAACCCAGCACCGCTAGGTCCTTCTCCCGTCATTAGTGCCTTTCCTCTACCTCCTCTTCCTCGCATTCTTGACGGCATTTTGGTATGTGTTCCTATCAAAACGAGAAAACAAACAAAATACATAAACCAAATAAGATCAAGATTAATCCTAGGTCATTTGCCTAGACTCGGAAGTCAAGGAATGTGCTACTATGTCATTGAGATTAAACACAAAAAGGCTAATATTTAATTCACTCAATGTTGGCTCTGATACCAACCTGTCACACCCCGATATTTTTAACCACAAACCGGTGGGCCCGAAGGGGAGTATCATGACGTAGTTGATATCATCATAGTTAAATATACACACTTTATAGCACAGCGGAAGGCTTGGTAGAAATTACTATTACAAACTGAAAGTTCAAAGTACGATAAAAGTGTATAGACACGGTTGTAAAGAAAGGATCCACAGGCGGATCTAAATATAATACAAAACAAGTTCAACAGTCTTAAGGCATTACGAACTTGCAAGATTCTCTAATTAACGCCCAGAAGCTCCCAGCCTGGTACGTGTAGTACCTGTCACTTGTCTTTTGAAAATACGTCAGTTTTCACTAGTAAATACAATTAACCGACTCTTTCGAAAACATTTATGAAAATGATTTTTAGATGCACAACTCACAAATATTCTTTTATAACTTCGGATAATTATAAATAATTTTGTATACAGATTTACATGTTTGTTATACATTTAGGGCCCGAGATAGAAGCCGAGACATGAATAACCGACACACCACTGATATAAACTCACAAGGAGTTATCCCCAACCATGTGGGTATACCTTTTTAGATATGCAACTGTTAGGTGTATGCCTACATCCCGTGCTTAAGTCGTGGCCATTTGCAATTAATTGAGACGAGGATATCCAGGACACGGTCGCATTAACCCCCAATGTTTATGTTAACAAACAAAACAGATTAAAACGGGTTATGTAATTTATTAATCACAATCCGATTAAATGATTTCATACCCGATCAAGCGGTAATATTTTACCGTGTCCCAAGCCCGTTTAAGGGAAAATAAGTTAAAAGTATTTACCTGAGCTTCTAAATGCGAGATTTATCTACTCAGCCGTATAATGTACTCAAACTAGTGCAGGTAGCTTTTACCGGGGCTCCTAATCTGGAATGGAGGTTTTATTAACCTATTATATTACTAACGGGTTTTATTTAAGTTGTAAACTTAGACCGGTTAGTTTAAAAAAGGATTTACGGTACGAAACGCTAGATTAAGCGGTGACCGAATTGGAATGTAATATAGACCCAACAAGTATGGGGACTTGTATATTATGGGTAAACTAAATACATTCTGGAATTTGAAATAAAAATGATAAGGTTAAACCCGTTTCGGCTAATTCGTGCAAACTAGTTACATAAACCGCACCGAACACGTATAAGCGTAAACTGGTAACCGGATGAGTCACATACAAGTTCCATAAGTTATTATGCTTAAAATATATGAAGATATCAGTAGGATATCAATAAATATTCCTAAAGAGGTTTTAAAACCGAATTACGCCTCATAAGGGCATTTTGGTTATTTTATGAGTTATAAAAGGGTTTTGCATGCAAATTCAGGTTCTGGTCATAAACCTTTTGTAAAAATATTTAATTTATGTTATTTTAACTGTAGGAAATTATATATATATATATATATATATATATATATATATATATATATATATATATATATATATATATATATATATATACATATGGTCTACCATATATGGCCAAACTATGCCCTGAAAGGGTATTTTGGTCATTTCACACATAGTTTTAAGGACTTATTTGGGATTCTGAGTTCATGACTTATACCTACTATAAAAACATTAAAAATAATTTATAAAATTAGTAGGTAATAAGTCTTAGGTGCCAAATATGGTTTAAAGCCATACGAGGCGCCGTAGTGTCGTAAAAATCGGCAAATGACGATTATTTCGATGTTTAGGAATTGATGAGGTTATGACCAGCTCTAAATGGTCAAAATAATTTATTTATCATATTATATCGGTAACAAAAGGTTCTTGCGTGTTAATCTTATTTAAAATCCATTGTATGTATGAAAAGGGTACAATCGTCGTTTAATAATATAGTACGAAACTCATGCATAAACTCAGTAGTAATCTGATTTGAAATCCCAATTAGTCCTAAATATGATATTATAATAGTGAATAATGAATTTTTATGTCAAAATCATGTTTAAGCTTTATTTGCAAGCAAAAGGGTATTTTAGTCCTTTTAAATGCATGTTTTGCGATTTATTATGTAATCTCAGTTTGTGACCAGAAGATAATTGTCAAAATATGTTAAATAATGTTGCTAATCAGAATGTAACTCATTTGCATGATTGTTTTTGATGAAAATCTTATTTTTGACAAAAAGGGCATTTTAGTCTATATTAAGCATAATAAGGGAATCAAGTAAATAAACTCAGATTACTATGTGACCATGTGATATAACCTCAGAGTGTTATACTACAATATAATATGGTCACAAAGGAACCTTAATGCATGAAGAAAACAAGCTAATTCGGGTCAGAACTGAAAGTCAATGCAAAAGTCAAGCTTTTGCGACTTTCGGTTGCGAACCGAGCCTAAACTTAGAATTGTCGGTTTAAACATGTTTAGACATGTTCTAATAATGTTTACCAAGTTATTAGAGTGATAAAACATATTTTATAACCTCTACATTATCATATTTGAATTTATTTAAAAACTGACCCGTTTGACTTTTTATACTAATTACATTGACCCGACAATTAACTAAGTAAACGTGGTAATTAGGAGGTGCCCTTTTGAGGGATTAACACCTACCTAATTACGATCACGTAGCCATATTCGCCTCGAACAATGGCTGGACCGTTTAGGTCTAAACCGAAAGTCAAAGCCTAATTGCGGCAACTTTGACTTTCGGCTTTTAATTACATAAAAACCGAACCAAAGAGGCTAGGGACACTTACAAAGGGTCCTAGATGATTACAGGTGTTCTAGTGACATAATGCATCTATTTATAGTGAAAGAATGCACCTATTTATAGTGAAACATGGTGCCTTAGGATTAATCCAAGTGTTCTTGAGCATCCTCATATGATTACAGGTGTTCTAGTGACAGTAAATACCATCAAACAAGCCCTGGTTTCGAGAATCAGGCATGCAATGGCGGTTTGAAAAGCTGCAACATGCAGCTGTCCTTATTAACTTATCTGGGCACTTCTTCGCGCCCCGCGAGAGAATTAAGAGGGGGCTCTCGCGGCCCGCGACTCTCCTCCGAACTGTTTAAACCAGTTTCAATCTTGACAGTTTCAGTCCCTGGTCCTTTATAACTTCAAATAACTTTCGGTTTTAGCACTATTGACCCCCATAGTTAGTTTTTTAAGAATATTGAAACTTATAATAAACATCGTTAGGCTTCTGTTCAGTCAGAGATCATCCGAAAGGGACTAATTTCTCTAGTTGATACTTTTAACCCTTAGTCTTGGGATTTTGCACAACTTTTAAATAACGGTACCGAAGCCTTATTTAACTATCATTTAGCATTCTTGGAATTATAATTGGACATTACGAAGCTCCGGGTTTGTTAAAAGGTCACTTAGAGGAAAGAATTAACATGTTGACACATTTAACCCCTTCGTCTTATATCTTTCACTTGGTTTTCATAAATGGCTTCTCATGCCCAATAATCCCCTCGTTTAAGAATACGAACATCGTGTAAGGTTATTCAGAGGCATGGTTTTAGCTTGTTGATACTTTTAGTCCCTCCACATATATCTTTACACTGTTTATCAACCTTAGCCCTTCAAAATCAACTTATTGCAATTTAAGAGTTTGTGACACGTGTCTTCACATTACTGAACACGATTTTGTGAGGAGTTACACAACCGTTTTACACCACATCCCAGGGAAACCCATTTCCCCATGATGTCTAAAAGGAATTTCCAATTAACGTTATCATAAGCCTTTTCAAAATCAAATTTTAAAAGGAAAACCTCTTTATTCTCTTTTTTATCCAAGTTATCAATTCATTTAACATTAAAGGGCTGTCGAGAATATACCTTCCTTTAAGAAAAGTCGTCTGATTTCCCGAGATGATGCCCCCAATCACCCTTTTTAACCGATTAGCTAGAATCTTGGATATAGTTTTGGTAATCACCCTAATCAAATTTATCGGTCTATAATCCTTTAGCCCCACCAGATCCTTGTTCTTTGGAATTAGAGAAATGAAGGATGAACTACATTCCTCCGCGATCGATCCTTTACTGTAAAAGGAAGTTAACATGTCAGAAAAATCTTTTTTCAAATAAATGCCAATACCTTTTAATAAAATTGATGTTGAAACCATCTGGCCCTGGAGCTTTGTCCACTCCGCACTCGAAGACCACTTCCTTGATCTCTTCATTTTTGAACGGAACTATCAGGCTAGCCGCACCCTCCTCCGACAACTGCTTAATATTGTGACAAATAAGCTTAGGTCTGTCCTTAAATTTTTCGTTGAAAGACTTTTTGAAGAAACTCATAGCCTCCTTTTTGATTAGGGAAGGTTTAGATGTCCACACTCCGTCTACCATAAGCCCAGGAATATTGTTATTAGCACATCTACTATTGATATACCCATAAAAGAAGGCCGAGTTTTCATCTCCTTCTAAATCCCATCTTATCCTAGCACTTTGTTTGAGATCTCAACTTTCTAGTTTGTTTGAAAAAGAAAGTGTCACAATCTTGATAACATATAGTCTTAACTTTCTAGTTTGTTTGAAAAAGAAAGTGTCACAATCTTGATAACATACACCCTCTTTCTATTATAATTCTCTTTTTTCGATACCATACCAGTGTACCACACGTCTAGGGCGATGTGTCCTTCTTTCAACAACATATTTGCATTTGGGTTTTTTGATAAAAATAATAAATACGTAAAATGTCTATGAAATGTGCTAATTAATTAATTTAAATATTATATTTAAGAAACATTGCTTCTTTTTTCTTGAGGAACACAGATTTCAAATCAGGTTTAATGATTTTAATTAGGTTTTGTTACCAATTTCAGTTGAGTGAAAATTGTTCAAATCTAATTAAATGGATATATACATCATACAAGAAAACTAAATTTGATGAGAATGCTCAATTGTTGGGCCTTTATAGGTTTAAGCAAGAGATATGTTAGTGGGCTTGATGTTGTAAGTACTCGAAATCCATGTATAAGATTTTGAGATACATATGGGTTTTGCTTTTGAGTTTTCGGGTTTTATAGTTGGGCTTGGGGATATCTATTAGGGTTAGATGGTGGCCTATATAATGTCTTTTGTTTTATCATTATGGGGTTGAACATCTAGGGGCAATCAAGAAACTTGTATCAGACGATAATACTTTGAATCGTATGCAAGTATTTGTTTTCAATCCATTCGGTGTTCATCTTGTTCTTGTTAATCTTCTGAATCAATCTTGGTTGTGTGATTCCGCCACATAGTCGATATTATATTGATATCATATTGTAGTGATCTAGATCAGGGACTTGTGGCGTCAGAGCCTAATAAACCTTTTTCTAGGCTCGGTTTATGATATCAATTTATTCGGATTGGTTTCGGGTGTAGCTGAGAAGATTGCAGGATTTTGGATAATAGTGTTCTTGATATTTCTTGCAAAGTCGGTGATTTTTGCTTGGAAAATTCAATCAGAAGTTGTTCAAGAAAAATCAGAATTGGTTTTGAAAAATCTTAACTGATTTTTCGAGACCACAGGGACCCCAGATTTTTGGGATTTTTATTTCTAAGCAAGTTTTGTTTTGCAGGTTTTCGACAACAACAAGATTTTGACATCAGGTTTTCGACAACATCAAGATTATAACCACATCAGGTTGTCGGCAATCATCACGTTTTCGACAAGCACTCCGTTTTCAAGAATCAAAGAGTTTTCGAGAAACACAGACTTTTCGAGAAACAATATGTTTTAAAGATTCATGGACTTTTCAACAACACCCTGTTTTCGACCAGCCTGCTCTTTTCGATGAACTTTCAGATTTCGAGAACCTGGACTTTTTTGAGAAAAAATAATTTGGAGCTTTAATTGACATAATCTGACTTAATTCATATATGGTAATATCATCATTAATCATTGTAACACCTCGTAAAATCACGACCAATATAATAAAAACACGTGTCATGGACTTTAAACGTGTAATAGATTGATCTGGATGGACTAAAATTGTCAAACAATGTAAATATGTAAGTAAAGGGATCCAAAGTGTCAACATGCCATTCTGGTGCCTCTGATTCACCTCACACGACGTTTGTATTTTTCAACGAATAAATTGAGGAACATAGAAAGTCGTTTGTGTTTAAATTAAGGATCTTAAGAAACATAGGGGTTAAAAGTGTTAACATGTTAAATGTTACCTCTGAGTGACCTTTTAACGAACCCAAAAACATTGAAATAATTATATATTTTGCTCTCAAGAATATCGGATATAATTTTGTGGAAGTTTCGAAGAAAACAAGACTTTTCGGGTGATCGTACGACTAACTGGGAGCTTAACGGAGTTAGTTTAAGACCCAAGGCCCTTAAAAGTTAACTATGGGGGTCATAAGTGCAATAAACGAAAGTTAAATAAACTTTTATTGGACCAGGGACCAAAACTGCAAAGTTTAAAAGATGTTATCCGATCAAGAGGGAGTGTCGCGGTCCGCGTAGACTCTCTCTGAGTCTTACACAGCCCGCGTATGCAGTCCCAATGGTTTTCCATGCACTAGCGACACCTGGGAACATCTGAGAACAACATAGGGACATATGGATTAATCTTGGAGACTTAAACTTCCTATATAAAGCTCTTGTTTTCACTTGTTCATCTGCACACTTGAGAAATTTCTTCACAACTCATTCTCTGGAGTCCCTTGGAGCTCTAGGAAGCTTTTCTCAGTTCATATTTCATGCTAAGTACTCTAGTAAGTGTTCTTAGCTCCCTAAGTTCAAGTTTTATTAGTTTAATGAACGAAAGTCAAAGTTATCGTAATTAAGCTTTGACTTTATGATTAATCACAAACGGTCAAACCATTATTCGGATTGAAAGTGGCTATGAGTTGGTAATTATGTAGGTAATAAACCCTAAAAAGGGCACCTACCGATTATCACTTTTACTTGGTCAATTGTCGGGTCAAACTTATTAATAAAAAGTCATCAGAATCAATTTTTGCAAATAAATTCATAACTAACAATGCAGAGGTTATGGAACATGTTTTAACATTAAAATAACTTGGTAATTAGTATAAGAACATGTCTAAGCATGTTCAATTCAACAATTCTGAGTTTAGGCTTGGTTCGGAACCGAAAGTCGCAAAAGTAGACTTTTGCTTTGACTTTCAGTTCTGACCCGATTTAGCTTGTTTTAGATATGCCTTAGGGTTCCTTTAGGACCATATTATAGGTTAGTATAACCCTCTGAGGTTATACAACTTGGTTCCATAGAAATTCTAGTTCATTGCATGTTTCCGTTAAATGCTTAAAAGTTGACCATTATGCCCTTTTGATAAAAAAACGAGATTTTTGAAAATGTGAGAGGACAAAAACCTTTATTACTGATATTTAAGTATGTCCTAAAAGTTTGACATTAGTTTGTGGTCTAAAATAGAAGTTATGCGCGGTATCGTAAAATGCAAGCTTTTTATTAATTTTTTTTTCTTCAGTTGTAAATTTTTTTTCTATTATTTCATTCCAATCATCAGGGTAAATTACATAAGAATAGCAGGTAGACGAGCAACAAACTGCGCCGCCATCCCTTTCTGAATAGAAAACCCTAATCTTCTAAAAACAAAGCCCCGCCCCTGAGGGGTCGAAAAGTTGCTATGGACCACACGCTGCACTCTAGACAAGAACCGAACTGCTTCTGGCGCCAAGGAGCCGAACGTGTCAAACGCCAGGGGGACAAAGGCATGCTAATTATCCTCACAAGCTTTCGCGTGCTTTTCCACCTTCTTTGACTCTGCTTTCAGTACCGCTTGCCCCGCCACAAACCCATTTTCCCGGAACCCGGCTAGTGGGGATACACCTGTGAGATCGACACAAGCATGTTTCCCGCCCTCCCAACCAAAAACTAGCACGTCAGCTGGGCGTAGGGTGGATCTCCCCTTCGACGGGTCTGTAAGAAAATTAACCGGTGCCTCTTTCTTCGCCGAGATCCCTGCTTGTCTGAGAATATCCATTAACGCGTCTCGCACAAAGTCATGGCGATACTTAAACCCCGGTAACTCTCGACAGTGTAACGCATGCTCCCCGTATTTATCCAGGCATGCTTTACAGCAGACTGGGTAAGTTTCATCATTCGGGATTTTTGGAATTTTTTTTTAAATTTTAAACTGATCATAACATAGGGTTCTTGCATTGACTCGGTAATTGACGGTTATGACCTTTTTGCTAATAAACTGAGTTTTACACATCCTTTACATATCAAACCTTTTCTACTGATTTTATACATCAAATAAATTATTTTAAACAGCAGAGGGGCTGATCAAAATATCATATTTCCTTATTCAACCCAAATATCGTCAAATACCGACTTTTATGAGAATTAGGCGCATAGTATGGTTTAAAACCATAAATAGCTCCTAAGACTTGTTACCTACTGATGTTATGAATAAATTTTTATACTTTAACAGTAAGTAAAAGTTTTGAACTCAGATTTCCAAATTTGGCCCTTTTAGCAAATGTGAAATGACCAAAATGCCCATACGGTGCATAGTTTGGCCATAAATGATAAATTTCACATATATATAATATCTTACTGATATAACTTATTAAAATAAATAATTTTTCTAATTATTTTAGACCAGAACCTCAGATTGCTATTTAACCTCTTTTATAAACTTTAAAATGACCAAAATACCCTTTCGGGGCTTAATTTGATTTTAAATTCGTTTTGGGCATAATGGAAGATATCCTACTGATATCATAACATATTTTGAGCATATTAACTTGTGGAACCTGTATATTACTTATTTGGTTACCCCTTATGCATATTCACGTTCGGTACGGCTTATGTAACTAGTTTGCATAAATTAACCGAAACGGGTCAAACCTTATCATTTTCACATCAAAATCCAGAATTTGTTTGGTTTACCCATATTATACAAGTGTTCATACTTGTCGGGTCTAAATCATATTCTAATCCGTTCTTTGCTTAATCTTGTGTTTTGAACCGTAAGCCTTTCATTAAAACTAACCGGTCTAGATTTTAACTTAAGTAAGACCCGTTAGGAATCTAATAGCTTATTAAAACCTTTGTTCCAGATCTAGGAGCCCAGTAAAAGCTATTTGCACTTGCTGATTGTTATACGGCTGAGATTAAAATAATATTTTTCTCAGGTAAATACTTTTAACTTATTTTCCGTTATACGGGCTTGGGATACGGTATTATAATATTACCGCTTGGTCGGGTATATAGTTATTTAAATCGTATTGTGATTAATACATTTACATAACCCATTTTAATCTGTTTTATTTGATGCAATGCCTTTGGGGGGTTAATGGCCATGTCCTGGATATCCTCGGCTCATTTATTAGAAATGGCCACGGCTTAAGCACGGGGTGTAGGCATACACCGGACAGTTGCGTATCTATAAACGGTATCTCACATCTCTTGTGGGCATATACTTGTGGTGTGTCAATTAATCTTATCCGGCTCTTCTAACCGGGTCCTGAATGTGCGACAGACATATAAATCTGTATACAAGATTATTTTTAAATAATTGTCCCAAGTTATAAAAGATTTTATGCCTTGTGCATTCAAACCAATTTTATAAATAGTTTTCAAAAAGAGTCAGTTAATTGTATTTACCAGTGTAAACTGACGTATTTTCAAAAAGGTTAAGTGCAGGTACTAAGCGAAATGGGCTGGAACTCCTGAGTGATTAAATAAAGAGTTTTGCAAGCTTTTATCACTTTAAGTCTGTTGAATAATACTTCTTTGTTTTGATCCGCCTGTGGATCCATCTTACAATCCGTTGTGTAATATTAATGTTACTTTAAACTCGGTTTGTATAATTTACTTTTAGACTTCCGCTGTGCATTTAAACTGTGATTATTGACTATGATGATATCAACTACATCACGATACTCCCCACCGGGCCCACCGGTAATACGTGGAAATATCGGGGTGTGACAGGTTTGTATCAGAGCCAACGTTGAGTGAATTAAACACTAGCCTTTTGTGTTTAATCTCAATGACACAGTTTGCACATTCCTTGACCTCCGAGTCTAGACTAACGACATAGGACTAATTCTAATCTTATTGCTTTTTTTTTGTTTGTTCCTTTTATTTGTTTTGACAAGAACATAGGACAATGCCGCCACGATTCAGAAGAGGTGGACGAGGCAAGGCGCCAATCACTACTCCTAATGACCACGAGGTCGGGCCATCACACCGGTGAACTCCTTCAGCAACCATGAACTCTAGTCCTCAAGAAGACTGGAGAGCGTATTTGGAACCCGCGAGGCGTTCTGTCTCACTTAGCTCTTCACCCTCATATCACCACTCCTTTGGGCCACAATCAGAAAACGAGCCCAATGATTCTCACCACTCCTTACTTCCATTGCAGCGGTCGAGTTCACACCGGGCTTTTCAGGACCCGACCCCATACTTTCAGAGCCGGTTCAACCCAGAGAACGTGAGTGAAGAACCAATGGGCCATAACCCATTGGGACCAGAAGACCACTTTCCTGGAGCCCAGGATATGGATATGGACGAGGATCCAGATCCAGAGCCTGCCGAGCCGCCAACTGGGACGCCCACGCATCCCACAGAGATTTCAGACGGATCATCTTTCCATGGATCGCCTTATAGAGGTCCTGACTCTTTTGCCCAATGGTGGAGCAATTATAATTGGGAGTACACACCTTGCCACCACTCATCACCACACCAACAGGTCCCCTCAGAAGATCCACATTTTGAGGCGGTCACTCCATCGCCGCCGCCAGAGCAGCAACCGCCTCCAGAACCACCGAGGCGAAGAAGATCAGGTGCACGGATGTCCATGCGAGGGGGTTTCCACTTCAGCACCCCCAACACTCCAGTTGCAGTCACTACCCGCCACTGTATGAAGACCCGCAGATGGGTGGGCCTTCAAACCCCGTTTCAGAAGTCGACTCAGCTCCAGTCGCACCGCCACCACCAATGGGTTATGATAACCCAATTCCTTCATACGCCGGTGCAGCGGCGTATAACCCTTTTGAGCAACCAGGCTACCCGGGGTACAACTACTACAATGCCCCTGCCGTCGACCTGTACCTTGAGGCGGCCAACTACAATGCTCTTCATCCTGAAGGACTATTTCAAGCTACGTACCCAACTGGGGACCTAGTGTATGGGTATCAATACCCACCACCTCCTCAACCTCTACCGCAGCAGCAGCCGCAGCCGCCATAGATCCAACCTCCGCAGCAGCAGGAAATCCTTCAGAGGTTGAACCAGGTGGAACGAGAGGTGCAGGAGGAGCGTAGAAGCCGCCGGGGTCTGCTTAAGGGTTTGGCGGATCTGATCAAGGGGAAGAAGAAGAGGGATTATTGAAATTCCTTATTTAGTTTGTTTTGTAATTTTAATTTTCAATCAAATCCCTACGTGGACATTTTTATTTATGTACTTGGTCCCTGCGTGGGCCTGTCTTTCTTGTTTAGCTCTTGCATGGGCAAGTTATTTATGTAAAAGTCCCGTTTAGGGCAAATATGTACTTCTTTTCATTTATTTGTGGTATCTTTTAAATTTAAATTTCATTTGTCATTATATGTACAAATATATTTTCTGAAATAAATCAAAATATCATTCCTTTTTAATTAATCTGCCAATAAATATTGAAAGAAAATCTTAAAGGTATAACCTATCCTATATGTCATTTTAGACATGGCCCAGATTGTAAGACCTTTTTAAGATTCAAATCCTTGTTAACATCTGAAAACATGTTAACATTCCTGGCAAATGTGATTCGATAAAATCACATATGTCATCCTTATATTGGAATCTTCCAATTCCTTTTCTCTATTTTTATTTAAACATCCATTTGTGATGATGTGCCTGCGGGCCATATTTATTGTCCAATAAGACAAAAGATAGTTGTAGTCTACGACTCCCTGTCAAGAACTGTGTTCAAACCTTAAAGCCCCGATCTTACGAGATCAAGGCTTATGAGTTAAAATGTCCTTGTGACTAGGCCTTTTCTGCCACCCTAATATTGTTAAGCCCGTATCTGCATCTAATAAAATGACGACCAAAGGACACTAGAACATAAAATTTTTAAAAGAGTCCAAGCTTTTCATAATTTAAAATGATGAAGTCAATAACATTTGTGCACTAATTTAACAAAATTTGGGCATGAACCGTCCATAAGACGAGCATATCCCTGTTTTAACCATCAACAAAACAAGTAAGTCTACAACCCGTTCGACTAGACACGACTAAAAACATAACATCAAATGTTAAAAAGTGTAACGACTAACAAGGCTATACAAACAAACTTTTTGACCCAAAACATTTATACAAAATAACGGAAGCGCTTGTTGGTCATATTGTGTGCATATGCTCGCTCCAAATTGCCAAGTCGCCTAAGATGAGGATTTACCTACATTCAACATAAACAAATAAGTTAGCATTTCAATACCAACACGACCCAATAATAACCTGATTAGTTTCTATCGCGGCCTTACATCTTTCAACACATTATCAACCGTTAGACGGTTCATTACATACTCGTCTCAATGTAGAGACTAACATTCTTTTCTTAACCTACCCGCTAACGACGGGTATTGGTATTGTTACTATAACTTTCATTCGATCCATTCATGATGAACGAATATATTCTTTACATACACTTACACCTCAATCCGATTAGACGGATTGAGTAAACTTTCATTCGTTACATACTTAACTTCCCATACCCGGTTCGACTAGAAAGAACCGGATATGATGCATTATCTTTCGTATCTTATTCATTCTCAACATCCTTTTATGACGGATCTAATTTTACTCCCAATCAATCATAGATTTCAATTTTCACGATTTCAACATATCAACATAATACAGTTGAAACTATTATACATATGCCAACATAATAGAAATAAGGCATATACTAACGTACCTCGATCTTGTGAACCTTCCGATTTCCTAGTATTGGAACCTTCTTCCTTCACGCCTATAATCACACATTCATTCGTTTATTTAGTACACCAACATCTCATTCATTCATCTTTCAAATTATACACGTTATTCTTTTAAGCATTTCATCAAACACTTGGTGTTCATCATAATTACAAGCATTATTTACAAACCTACAAGGCATGAATTTCCACTAGTTCATCCACAACCGATCCTTGTTCATATCTTTATTTATCCTAGATAAATTTTCTATAATTCAAGCATTACAACATCACCATACTTCAAGATTTCACATATCTATAATCACTTTGATCATCCTTTTCATATCACAATTTCATAAAATGGGTTTTTACTAAAATCTTTCAAACAACCTAGAATCAAACATGATTCTTGTTCTAGAAGGTAACCCTAACTCAGATTTCTCACATTTAGACACAAAATTCGAGAATGGGTTGAACCCCTCATTCTACAAATCATCAAATTCAGAAAATTAAACTTACCATTTCACTAATTAGGGTTAGATTTTCGAAAGGATGGCTCATGCACTGGATTATCTTATGAATTTGGCTTTAATTCTTGATTTCTTGAAGTTAGGGTTTCACCCCCCTTTCCCTGCTCTCTTGCTCGATCGACCAGAACCCAGATATGGGTGTTTGGTTTTAATTTTTGTTTATTAACTAAAACATTTAGTTTATTACTTACACATTGAACCCTCCCACTTAGAAAGAGTGTTCAACTTAGGCTTTCTCATAAACTAACTTATCATTTTTGTCATAATTCGTTACCATGTTAAATTATTTGTTTATTTTCACTTATTATTATACTAAACAAGTTTTGGGGTGTTACAAATATCTTTTGTGAATTAACTAGGGATAAATTATAAAAGAAAATACTAAATAAATAAACCAAATGGTTTATAGTTACCATGGTTAATGAACCATCAAAAATGATGATTCCATAGTAACCTCTTAATAAAATATTGTCAATTGTTTTATGTAGCAATCAAGCTACATGGCTGAATCAGATGCAGTAAACAGTCACCCGAGGGAGAATAATGACACCACCAGAGTTAATGTGGCTGGTGCAGATTTGCAAGCAATGATAGATAATGCGGTCACACGAGCCATGGACAGACAGTTCAAAGAATCTAGTGGTACTCGTAGCAAGACCCTATCTGTAGCTCATTCAAAGCCACCATCTAAGTCGCACGCCTCTCATAAGAATGATTCTCATCACTCATCAAACCAAAGGAGTGTCCCATCTAAGAAGATTGTGCTCAGTCAAGAGCCATGTGTTAAGACCTGTTCTTACAAGTATTTTGTCTCCTGCAAGCCAAGGGATTTCACAGGGGAGAAAAGAGCCATCGATTGTATGACGTGGCTCGACGAGATGGATACTGTGGTTGATATTAGTGGATGTGCAGAGCAAGACATTGTGAAGTTTGTTTCACAATCTTTTAGAGGAGAAGCTCTAGCTTGGTGGAGTTCACTAATCCAAGCTAGAGGGACGATCCCATTGCACAACTTGACTTGGGATCAATTTGTTGCTTTAATCAAGGAAAATTTTTGTCCTCAACATGAAGTTGAGAAAATTGAGACTGACTTCTTGACCTTGGTCATGAAGAACTAGGATTGTCAAGGGTACCTTACCAGTTTCAACACCATGTCTCGATTAGTTCCTTACTTGGTCACCCCGGAACCGAACGTATAACTCGTTTTATTGGAGTTCTAGCTCCAAAAATTAAAGCAAGTATGAAAGCATCTAGACCTACCACATTTAGGTCAGTGGCTAATTTGTCGTTATCTCTTACTCTCGATGCGGTCACGCAGAGATCGCTTAAGAATTCCAATGAGGGAAAGAGGAAACGTGAGGAGGAGAACTCACACCGTTCTGATAAGAAACATAAAGGGAACTCAGATCATAAGAAGAGTTCCGGATTTAAAAAGGATAACCATCAGTCGGGTGAGAAACCCAAGTGCAAGACCTGCCAGAAACATCATTTCGGGAAATGTAGACTCGAGTCAAGATCGTAGTCACAGTCAAAGTCTATTGCGTGTGGGATCTGCAAGTCCTAGGATCATAAGACATTGGATTGCAAAAAGATGAAGGACGCAACCTTTTACGGTTGCAACGAGAAGGGGCACATTAAGACCTATTGCCTCAAGTTTGCAAAGAAGCCTGAAGATGCTAAGAAGACCAATGCTCAGGTCTTTCAAATGAACGCTCAGGAGGCTGTGCAAAATGACAACGTGATAACAAGTACCTTTCTAATCAATGATGTTTATGCTAGAGTATTGTTTGATTCGGGTGCAGACAAGTCTTTTGTGGACAATAAATTTTGTAAGTTATTAAATCTGCCTGTCAAAACTCTAAGCATAAAGTATGAAGTAGAATTAGCCGATGGTACTATAGAGACGACCTCAACCATTCTAGATGGATGTTTTATATCCATTAGGAATCACTCTTTTCCGTTGTCCTTGCTTCCGTTGAAACTAGCTGGATTCGACATAGTGATAGGCATGGATTGGTTATCTCATAACCAAGCCCAAATCGTATGTGATAAGAAGCAAGTGGTTATCAAGACTCCTTATAGGGAACCACTTACAATTCAAGGAGATACTCAGTACAGGTTACCTAAGCAAGTGTCCATGCTTAAGGCATCGAGGTGTATGAAGAAAGGTTGTGTCGTTTATATGGCACAGGTAACCATTGATGAACCAAAGCCCAAGATTGAAGACATCCCTGTTATTTCTGAATATCCAGAAGTATTCCCTGAAGAACTACCTGGTTTACCCCCAGATAGGCAAGTGGAGTTCAGAATTGACATCATTCCTAGAGCAGCACCAATTGCAAGAGCACCTTATCGGTTAGCACCAACTGAGATGAAAGAGTTAAGAACGCAGTTGGATGATTTGTTGGCAAAGGGATTTATTCGTCCTAGCTCGTCCCCTTGGGGAGCACCGATTCTGTTTGTGAAGAAGAAGGATGGCTTGATGCGTCTATGCATCGATTATCGCAAGCTAAACAAGGTTACAATCAAGAAAAGATATCCGTTACCCAGGATCGATGACCTTTTCGATCAGCTTCAAGGAGCAAGTTATTTTTCAAAGATTGATCTAAGGTCAGGTTACCATCAACTGAAGGTTAGAGATGAAGATGTGCATAAGACTGCATTCAGAACTCGTTATGGTCACTATGAGTTCTTGGTGATGCCTTTCGGGCTCACTAATGCGCCTGCAGCGTTCATGGATCTCATGAATCGCGATTGCAATCCATACTTGGACAAGTTTGTCATTGTCTTCATTGATGACATTCGTATTTACTCGAAGAGTCAAGCTGATCATGAAAGACATCTTCGGTGTATCCTTAAACTTCTACAGCAAGAGAAGCTCTACGCCAAGTTTTCAAAATGCGAGTTTTGGCTTTGTGAAGTCCAATTTCTTGGACATGTGGTGAGTAAGCGTGGTATCCAGGTGGATCCCGCTAAGATTGAAGCAATTATGAATTGGCAAGAGCCTAAGACTCCTACAGAGATACGCGCTTCTTGGGTCTAGCAGGATACTATCGACGTTTCATTCAGAATTTTTCAAGGATTGCCGCACCTCTGACATCGCTGACCCGCAAGAATGTCAAGTTTGACTGGAGTCCCAAGCAACAAGAATCCTTTGATATTCTTAAACAGAAGTTGAGCAATGCACCTGTGTTGACATTTCCAGAAGGTATTGAAGAATTTGTGGTTTATTGTGACGCCTCGCACACAGGTATGTGATGTTTGCTTATGTAGAAAGGCAAGGTTATTGCCTATGCTTCACGTCAATTAAAGGTACATGAGAAGAATTACACCACCCACTATTTGGAGTTGGGTGCCGTTGTATTTGCACTGAAGCTATGGAGGCATTACCTTTATGGGACTAAGTGTGTGATCTATTCTGGTCATAAGAGCATTCAACATCTGTTCAATCAAAAAGATCTTAATATGAGACAACGTCGATGGATGGAAACACTGAATGATTATGATTGTGAAATCAGATATCATCCAGGCAAAGCGAATGTAGTCTCCGATGCCTCGAGTAGAAAAGAAAGGGTTAAGCCTATTAGAATCAATGCCAAGAGCATTGAGTTAAAGAATAGCTTGAATGAAAGGTTGTTAGCCGCTCAAAATGAAACTGTATTAGAAGCTAACTATCCGAATGAGAAGTTGGGTGTAACTGCTGAACAATTATCGTATGGCAAGGATGGAATCCTAAGATTGAATGGACGAATATGGGTTCCAATCTATGGAGGACTTAGGGATGTAATTCTTCAAGAAGCCCATAGTTCGAAATACTCAGTTCATCCTGGTTGTGATAAGATGTACCATGATTTAAAGGCAAATTATTGGTGGATAGGTTTGAAGAAATCTATAGCTACTTATGTAGCTAAATGTCTGACATGCGCACAAGTTAAGGCAGAGCATCAAAAGCTGTCAGGTTTGCTCCAACAGCCTAAACTTCCCACATGGAAATGGGAAATGGTAACCATGGATTTTATCACTAAGTTACCAAAGACGAAGCGTGGAAATGATACCATTTGGGTTATAGTTGACAGGTTGACCAAGTCAGCTCACTTCTTGCCGATTAAAAAACGCACAGCTCCGACAAGTTAGCTTAGCTGTACGTGGATGAGATTGTATCTCTCCATGGAGGGCCAGTGTCTATTATCTCTGATAGGGATACAAGATACACATCACATTTTTGGAAAAGCTTTCAGCAATCTTTAGGCACTCGATTAAACTTCAGCACTGCATATCATCCTCAGACGGATGGGCAAAGCGAGCACACAATTTAAACACTCGAGGATATGCTACGAGCTTGTGTTATTGATTTAGGAGGAAGTTGGGATGATCATCTTCCATTGATTGAATTTTCGTACAAAAATAGCTATCATTCGAGTATTCAAGCATCACCTTTCGAAGCTTTGTACGGAAGAAAGTGTAGGATGCCAGTTTGTTGGGCGGAAGTTGGAGATGTCCAACTATCAGGACCCGATATAGTCCTGGAGATGACAGATAAGATTGTTCAGATCCACGATCGTCTCAAAGCTGCCAGGGATAGGCAGAAAAGTTACGCGGATAAAAGGCGTAAACCTCTGAAATTCGAGGTAGGTGATAAAGTACTACTTAAAGTATCATCTTGGAAAGCGGTGATGCGTTTTGGCCAAAAGGACAAGCTCAGCCCAAGGTACATAGGACCATTCGAGATCATCGAATGTGTCGAAACTGTAGCTTACAAGTTAAATCTGCCACAAGAGCTTAGTGGGATACATAATGTATTCCACATCTGCAACTTAAAGAAATGCCTAGCCGATGAGTCGCTAGCAATGTCGCATAAGGATGTGCAGATAGATGAGAGATTGCAGTTCGTTGAAAGACCTTTGTCGATCGAGGATCGACAGGTTAAGAAGCTTCGAAAGAAGCATGTGCCGGTCGTGAAGGTAAAATGGGATGCCCGTAGAGGCCCAGAATACACGTGGGAGGTTGAATCCACAATGAAACAGAAGTACCCTCATTTATTTCAGTAAATCTCAAGGTCGAGATTTCTTTTAAGGGGGTGAGGATGTAACACCTCGTAAAATCATGACCAATATAATAAAGACACGTGTCATGGACTTTAAACGTGTAATAGATTGATCTGGAGGGACTAAAATTGTCAAACAATGTAAATATGTAAGTAAAGGGATCCAAAGTTTCAACATGCCATTCTTGTGCCTCTGATTGACCTCACATGACATTCGTATTCTTCAACGAATAAATTGACGAACATAGAAAGTCGTTTGTGTTTAAATTAAGGATCTTAAGAAAATAGGGGTTCAAAGTGTCAACATGTTAAATGTTACCTCTGAGTGACCTTTTAACGAACCCAAAAACATTGTAATAATTATATATTTTGCTCTCAAGAATATCGGATATTATTTTGTGGAAGTTTCGAAGAAAACAAGACTTTTCGGGTGATCGTACGACTAACCGGGAGCTTAACGGAGTTAGTTTGAGACCCAAGGCCCTTAAAAGTTAACTACGGGGGTCATAAGTGCAATAAACGAAAGTTAAATAAACTTATATTAGACCAGGGACCAAAACTGCAAAGTTTAAAAGATGTTATCCGGTCAAGAGGGAGTGTCGCGGCCCGCGTAGACTCTCTCTGAGTCTTACGCGGCCCGCGTAAGCAGTGCCAGCAACAGTAGATAAGGACAGCTGCATGTTCAGCCAGTTCCACCGCCTTTGCATGCTAAATTTCGATACCAGGGACTGTGCCAATGGTTTTTCATGCACTAGGGACACCTGGGAACATCTGAGAACATAGGGACATATGCATTGATCTTGGAAACTCAAACTTCCTATATAAAGCTCTTGTTTTCACTTGTTCATTTGCACACTTGAGAAATTTCTTCACAACTCATTCTCTAGAGTCCCTTGGAGCTCTAGGAAGCTTTCCTCAGTTCATATTTCGTGCTAAGTACCCTAGTAAGTGTTCTTAGCTCCCTAAGTTCAAGTTTTATTAGTTTAATGACCGTAAGTCAAAGTTATCGTAATTAAGCTTTGACTTTGTGATTAATCACAGACGGTCCAGCCATTATTCGAATTGAAAGTGGCTATGAGTTGGTAATTATGTAGGTAATAAACCCTAAAAAGGGCACCTACTGATTATCACTTTTACTTGGTCAATTGTCGGGTCAAACTTATTAATAAAAAGTCATTAGAATCAATTTTTGCAAATAAATTCATAACTAACAATGCAGAGGTTATGGAACATGTTTTAACATTAAAATAACTTGGTAATTAGTATAAGAACATGTCTAAGCATGTTCAACCCGACAATTCTGAGTTTAGGCTCGGTTCGGAACCAAAAGTTGCAAAAGTAGACTTTTCCTTTGACTTTCAGTTATGACCCGATTTAGCTTGTTTTAGATATGCCTTAGGGTTCCTTTAGGACCATATTATAGGTTAGTATAACCCTCTGAGGTTATACAACTTGGTTCCATAGAAATCCTAGTTCATTGCATGTTTCCGTTAAATGCTTAAAAGTTGACCATTATGACCTTTTGATAATAAACGAGATTTTTGAAAATGTGAGAGGATAAAAACCTTTATTACTAATATTTAAGTATGTCCTAAAAGTTTGACATCAGTTTGTGGTCTAAAATAGAAGTTATGCGCGATATCGTAAAATGCAAGCTTTTTATTAATTAAACGGCATTTTTGGCATAAAACTGATTTAAACCCAAAGTTTGACACCAAACTTCCTACCCACTGTTATTATATAATATTTAGGGATTTTTGGAAATTTTTGTTAAATTTTAAACTGATCATAACATAGGGTTCTTGCATTGACTCGGTAATTGATGGTTATGCCCTTTTTGCTAATAAAATGAGTTTTACACGTCCTTTACATATCAAATCTTTTCTACTGATTTTATACATCAAATAAATTATTTTAAATAGTAGAGGCTGATCAAAATATCAGATTTCCTTATTCAACCCAAATATCGTCAAATACCGACTTTTATGCGATTTAGGCGCATAGTATGGTTTAAAACCATATTTAGCACCTAAGACTTGTTACCTACTGATGTTATGAATAAATTTTTATACTTTAACAGTAAGTAAAAGTTTTGAACTCAGATTTCCAAATTTGGCCCTTTTAAGAAATGTGAAATGACCAAAATGCCCCTACGATGCATAGTTTGGCCATAAATGATAAATTTCCCATATATATAATATCTTACTGATATAACTTATTAAAACAAATATTTTTACTAGTTATTTTAGACCAGAACCTCAGATTGCTATTTAACCTCCTTTATCAACTTTAAAATGACCAAAATACCCTTTCGGGGCTTAATTTGATTTTAAATTCGTTTTGGGCATAATGGAAGATATCCTACTGATATCATAACATATGTTGAGCATATTAACTTGTGGAACCTGTATATGACTTATTTGGTTACCTGTTATGCATATTCGCGTTCGGTACGGTTTATGTAACTAGTTTGCATAAATTAACTGAATCGGGTCAAACCTTATCATTTTCACTTCAAAATCCAGAATGTGTTTAGTTTACCCATATTACACAAGTCTTCATACTTTTCGGGTCTAAATCACATTCTAATCCGGTCTTTGCTTAATCTTGCGTTTTGAACCGTAAGCCTTTCATTAAAACTAACCGGTCTAAGTTTTAACTTAAGTAAGACCCGTTAGGAATCTAATAGGTTATTAAAACCTTCATTCCAGATCTAGGAGCCCAGTAAAAGCTATTTGCACTTGCTGATTGTTATACGGCTGAGATTAAAACAATATATTGCTCAGGTAAATACTTTTAACTTATTTTCCGTTATACGGGCTTGGAATACGGTATTATAATACTACCGCTTGGTCGGGTATGTAGTTATTTAAATCGGATTGTGATTAATACATTCACATAACCCGTTTTAATCTGTTTTGTTTGATGTATTGCCTTTGAGGGGTTAATGACCATGTCCTGGATATCCTCGGCTCATTTATTAGAAATGTCCACAGCTTAAGCACGGGGTGTAGGCATACACCTGACAGTTGCGTATGTATAAACGGTATCTCACATCCCTTGTGGGCTTATACTTGTGGTGTGTCAATTAATCTAATCCGGCTCTTCTAACCGGGTCCTGAATGGACGACAAACATATAAATCTGTATACAAGATTATTTTTAAATAATTGTCCCAAGTTATAAAAGATTTTATGCCTTGTGCATTCAAACCAATTTTATAAATACTTTTCAAAAAGAGTCAGTTAATTGTATTTACCGGTGTAAACTGACGTATTTTCAAAAAGGTTAAGTGCAGGTACTAAACGAAATGGGGTGGAACTCCTGAGTGATTAAAAAAAGAGTTTTGCAAGCTTTTATCACTTTAAGTCTGTTGAACAATACTTCTTTGTTTTGATCCGCCTGTGGATCCATCTTACAATCCGTTGTGTAATATTTATGTTACTTTAAAATCGGTTTGTATAATTTACTTTTAGACTTCCGCTGTGCATTTAAACTGTGATTATTAACTATGATGATATCAACTACGTCACGATACTCCCCACCGGGCCCACCAGTAATACGTGGAAATATCGGTGTGTGACAATCATGAATCCCACAGACTTGACCAATGCTACTCTCGTTGTTGCTACTACTGCAAACCTTCAAACAGAATTGGATTCCATCATTGGAACTTCTATTAGAATTCCTCGACTGATGACTATTTGGAATGGAGATTCAGGTTTAACCACTATGTGAAGGCCAAAGAACCCAATGTCTAGAGATGCATTCTCAGGGGTCCACGTGTGATCACATATACTACTCAGGATGATCCTGAGACTAAGCTGAAGTAACCAGTGGAGATGTACAGTTATGAAGACTTCGAAAATGTAAAAGAAGGTGATAAGGCCTTATCCTACCTAACCATGGCCCTGGGTCCTGACATTTCAGTAAGCTTTAGGGATGTTACGTCAACAAAACAGTTGTGGGCCAGCTTAATTAAAGTTTTTGAAGGAAACGAAGTTTTTCATTAAAGTTTATTTTTTTAGGATTTTTGGTAAAATTTACCCTAACCATATATATATATATACATATATATATATATATATATGTAGGATTAGGTTCAAGAGTGAACACTAGTGTAGCTTACGAACTGAGTAAACTAATCCTGGCCATACACGTGTGTAGATCAATGACCAGGATTTGATGTTGAAATACACTAGTGTATTTTACGATTTGATAATGAGATCCTGGCCATACACGTGTGTAGATCAATGGCCAGGATTTGTTCACTCAGTTCGCAAATACACTAGTGTTCACTCTAGAACCCCACCCTATATATATATATATATATATATGTGAGAGGATTTTATAATAAATAATAATAATAGGGATATGGATAAAAAAATTAATAAAATATAAGTAAAATTGTGAGACCGAAAGAAAGAGTGTCATATGGAATTAATCGGAATCCTTTGTTAGACTGCATGGAGTCAAAACGTGGAGGCCGCGTGGAACCCCCTCCACGCCTGGAACACCGCCACGTGGGGTGGCGGGGGGATTCTCACACGACGTGGGGCATTTGGCCTGTACATGTGGCGATCGTTGGTTGGTTGGTTTAAAAGAGTCGTTGAACTTCTAAAATTAAAAAAAAGTTTTTTATTGAAAATAAATTTAGTCACTTTCTATATAAACGCTATTTTTTTTTTGTATATCAAACACTACGCTAGGTAATGATATTCATTTATTCAATCAAATATGGCTTAATCTATCTATACTATAAAAGAAAACTATAGTGAACACGTGTCATTCATTGGAACTATCTAGTTTTTATTTTCCCACTACTCTCTCCTACTTAATTATCTCTAACTTAATTATAAATTATAAATACTTATTTTTTATAATTAAAAATATTCATTTTATTAACTATACCTTATGATAAAATTAAGTTAAAATATATGTGCGATATTATCAAATTTTAGTTATTATCCAATATAATATTTTAGTTAAGATATTATGATATATTAAAACTAACGATAATATTATTTATTATATATTATAAATTTGCAATAGGTGGTAGTACTTTCAGCATTAAAGGTTTTTTGTGCATTAGTGAGTTGTATTGTTTTGATTGTTTGTTGTACTTTTATTTTTCTAAGACATCTGTCCTCCTACGTGTCCTTCACCGACTAAAAGACTTCTAGGTTTTCTCATACATTCAATTTCATCTTTCCCCTGCTTTTTTTTTCCTCACAAATCTCTCTCTCAGCTGGGATTTTGGGCTTTCAAGAGAAGTTTGAAACCCTAATTTGATGAGGGAAGTTATGGAGATAGCGAAGTTGTAGCAGTGGTGTTCATGGTTCAGGTGGTGGCTTGGTGATTTGTTAGGGTTTCCAATTAGAGGGCACCGACGAGGACGCTTGGAGGTACGATGACGGCTTCCAATGGCAGCAACAACGGTCTCACCTTTTCCTCACTCAATCTCTTAACCTGAAACAGAAACTTCATCAAAAAATTAATTTAAATAATACGAATTAGCAACATAAAGATGCATTCACGAGTTATACGTAGGGCATGTACGGCGTTTCATGTTGGGGCTGGTTGTACGTTTGGTTTTCGGGTTGATACTGCATTTATTTATTGCATGCAGGTGAGGTTATTGGTCTATTGTTCTTCGTTTGCCAGATTTCGTGTACTAGCAGTAGCGATTGAGGCTTCTTCCTGTTTCATTGATGAATGCAGTATGTAATATGTTGGTTATATTATTATGTCACTTTTGTATGCGGCATGAGTTTTTTATTTTGTATTAACGAAAACTTGGGAATTGGAAGTAGTGATGACCATATGGATTCGCTCTTCTCATGTTGTTGGGTTACTTAATTAGAGTTGGTTAGTCATGAACATTATGGTTGTTAATATTGTAGGTGCTAATCCATAAAGAAACATAAGTTGAGCAGGCAGGGGTGCCTATTTATCTAATATTGGGGATGAGTAATCCTATAAGACTATGGGGTGTGGAGGAGGGTGGCCCTCAAAGGATGATCCGTCACTAGGCGTCCACGTAAGCGGGTGTGAGTATGAGCCTAAAGAGGATGGGCCTAGGGTGTGGGTGTGACAACTCGTATCTTGAACCTAACCTAGTATAACTCGCTTGAACCTTATGTGAATATTTGAACTGATTGTGTGAACTTGAATGTTATGTGATTATGATTTTTGTGACATTGTGCATCGGATATAAACGGACCAAACTCCAACCCACTTGCCTACACAACCCATTCGGTCCATGCGGTTGGACTCGAGACCTTGGGGACGGCCCAAGTAGGGGTCGGCCCACGTTTCTTAAACATGTAAACACTATGGGGGGGTTTTGTTCTCTCATTGTTACAATAACACAAACACACACAAACCCTAAAGAACTCTCTCCCTCTCGTTTTCCCTTGGAACCCAACGGCAACACATCAACATCGAAGTTCTTAGGATCTCGGCTCATATCGCGATCTAGTTAATCACTTCACACTCTCGGTTAGTATATCACTATTGCTTGGTTCATGATTTTTAGTGTTCTCGGTTAGCATATCACACCTTTGGATGTTACATGATGATTATACTAGATGGTTATGTTCTTGTGAATAGAATTGAATATTGATCATATAACCTAATGGATTTGTTATATAACATGCTCACAGATTTGTTATACACATGACTAGGTTGCATGCTAGTGTAGAATCGGCTAGTTTGATGAACCGATAGTTTGATTAGTTGATGATGAATTAACTGTTCTTGATAATGATATGAATACGAATGAAACTGTTTGAAATCGTGTTTGATCTGATTGTGAAACTGCCGAATATGTTTAGCTGATATCACGGAAATCATGTGCATGAAATCAGGAAAGTGATTACAAATTTGATAGACTTAACACGGTTGCGAGTCGAAACCGTGATTGCGAGTCCCGTTGCGACTCGAGACCACACAAACCGCACGAGCCGAGACTACGGTTGCGAGTCAGGATGCGACTCGAAACCGGACCATGACAAGCCGAAACCACAGTTGCGAGTCCCGTTGCGACTCGTAACCTCCTTTGGTTGCGACTCGAAATCTCAACACCAATATGACTCGAAACTTCCTTCGTTGCGACCCGAGACCTCCGGTCTCGACTCGAGGCCCTTATTACACGTACACTTTGTTATTGGGCCTGCACACTATTACGAGCCCAACTGATTGGGCTGAACACTTGGACTATGCTTGTTATGTAACTGGTTACGCTGATACCTATACGATGATGAATACTTGTACAACCTGTATAATACGTGTAGAACCTATGTGCAATACTTGAATACGAATCTGATTGGTATGATAACTGTGGTAGGACGTGGTTAATCGCACTATAACTTAATTGAACTGTGTGAATCATACCGAGCAACCCCAGGTGAGTTCATTGCATTTTCTCAAGCATGCGTCCCGGTGGTTTGGGACAACTGGTAAACATTGGACGGGAAACATTGGGTAAACAACTTAATCGGTTTTGGTTATTGCCTGGAGGGCAATGGGGGTAATTAGTTGATAGCGCTATTAGGTACTAATTATCTGGGTTTCACTATGGTTGTTTAGAGGCACACTCCTCGGTTACGTAAGGGCGGTTTCCCTAGGGTAACTAACTGAACAACATAGTGGGTTGCTAAGAGGCACACTCCTCGGTTACGTAAGGGCGTCGTCCCTAGGGTAATCTAACATGAGCAACAACGTAACACAACAGTGAATCGTATTAACGTATATCTGGTAACACAACTCACGTACAAACCTTGAACTCACCAGCGTAGTCTGACACACTTGTTTGCATGCTTGTAGGTCATTAGCACTTGGAATATGGACTTGCGATCTGGGGATGCTGGAGTGGTCATGGATCGAGACTCATGGGTTAACTTACACATATTACATTGGTTTAATTATTATTATGAAACAATTGCTAGACGATTTATTAAATGCTTCCGCTACACAATACTTTGGGATTTGATATTATATTTTATTTAAGTATTTACTATTGGTTCAATGTGATTGGTGGCTCGAACTCTGATGCGTAACACGCCTCGCGGGATTTCCGCATAGTGGGATTTTGGGGGTGTTACAGTGGGGATGGGCCTCAATATATATATATATATATATATATATATATATATATATATATATATATATATATATATATATATATATATATATATATATATATGTGTGTGTGTGTGTGTGTGTGAGTATGTGTGTGTTAGTGTAAAGAAGAAAGAGAGAAGTGGCTTGGCATCGACGTCTAGGGGGAGACGGAGAGAACGCGGGGGCGGGGGGGGGGGGGGATGTGCAGCCCCGTCGTCGCACTAGACCAGCCCAGGGACGTCCCCCACACCAAGCAGTCTAATTCTATTATTGTAGCTATACTTGGATACTGATTGATATAGGTTGGGTATACAAGAGTAGATACAATTATGTTGACACTTCAACGACTTGGGTACTGATATGTGTATGACGTATGTGCATATGAGTACGTCGTTAGGTATACAAGGCGTAGAGATGTTTTTGATATCAAGAAAGTGAAACCTCCAACTGGCATTCCAAAATCTATGTTTATGGCTACGCTAGATGGTCCATATGCATTACGCAATGGTGCAGTGGCAGTTTTAAACCGAATGATTATGTTGTTCGCTTTTACATCCCATGCTACACTTTTCCACATGTTTTGTAATATTTTTGTGTATAAACTAATTATCTTATATAAATTTGTTATAACAGGTATGCTTATGAGAAGGAGATTGAAGGTATGTCGTCTACTTGCACAATTGGTGATCTCCCATCCTCTTCACTGCTCTTTACGCATAGAGGTGATGAAAGATGTTCAAACAAGCAAATGTTGTTTCAAAAGTTTCTATGATAAATGCAACTTTTTTGGCCCTTAAATTGTATGTGTTTAAGCCTTAATTCTTTATTTTTGTCATGATAAAACTATATTCTTTAATTTTTTACCTCAATTATGCTAACATGTATATGAGACCCATGATCAATAAATCAGTCTATGTCTACCGTACAACAAATGTGCTACCAGATGATTTTTTACTCAATAAGACGCTACGGGATATAATAAACCGAATAGTGGAGTCAAATAATAGCAGTGCTGAAAATGGTGGAAGTGCTTATCATGTTCAAGGTATATATAATAACACAACTTATTAACCATATATAGTAATTAATAAATTGGAAGCAGCATGCTGATTGTGTGATTTTTGTGAAGCTGCATCAGGAAGCACATGCACAAAAAAAAATTGTTCTCTTATAATATATTCATAATGTAATTATACCTGTTTTGCTTCAGGATCTTCTAAGTATGTTTTTGAGAAGACAAGTGAAGTGTGAAGCTTGGCATCTAAGGTGGGTCAGGTGGTAGGCATGGCTGGTGATGCTAAAGAAGATGGTAACACGAAAGCATGTGAAGCATATGCATATATCACTGAACTAGCACATGAGGCCATGAGAAAGGCTCAAGCTTTTGCTAGGGTGGTTGAAGAAACATCTGAAGAGAAAGGGAGTTGTGCATATGATTCTTTGACCGAGGGGACTGGTAAAGCAATGCGCATTGGTTCAAATGTGGCCCAAAATGCCAAAGAAACGAGTGGTCGGAGCGACGGTGGAAGGTAAAAATAAAGTGGATCAGAAAATTCGAATGGACACAAAAAGGGTTCTGAACTCAAAGCGACGACGGTCGGAGCGATGGTGGAAGGTAAAAAATAAAGCACAAGATGCGTATGGTACAACTTCAGGGAAGGCTGGCGAAGCTAAAGAATCTTTCAAAGATGCAATGTCTCAGAGTTTTGTTTTGTTTTTATCATGATGTTAGCAATGCGATTTCTTCACCTCACAATTACTTCTCAATGTCTTCTCATAGTTTAGGTAAAGCTCTTTGATCTTTTGTCTGCAGCATAACAAATGGAACAGGGGTGGATTAACTAGAAGATTTATTATCAGTCTTAACTTTAATGTTGATAGTGAACTGTTTATAAGAAATGAAAACTTAGTTGTGTGATTTTCAAAACATTACGATTAATGCAGCTCTTTCTTATAAGAAAACAAAATTTGTGAGGCAACTTTTAATATATTTTTTTATTAATGTGCTGGGAAATCCAAGTGTTAGATTTCTAATTATGGAAAGAGTCATTACTTTGTAGCTTTTTTGTTTATTTGAAATTGTTAGACTGTGGGGTATGGTGGGGCTTGGGTTGGGGCATTTGTTGACACGTGGAATGGGAGCCCCCCCACCACTCAAATCCATGCCCATGGGGTATGGTGGGGCTTGGGTTGGGGGCATGAGTTGGGTTTGGCCATTGAGAGCCTGCCATGTCACTTACTAGCCCGCCCCACGCCCGGCTTCAAACCCACACCAATGGGGCCACGCCCAAACCCACGCCCCAACCCAAGCCCCCGGGGTGGTGGCTTGGGTGTTTTCCCCCAACCCACGCCCAAACCCCCGCCCCATACCCCATGGTCTTAGCCTCTCTGTGTAATTGAAGAGTCAAGAGTTTGACTTCAAAAGAGAGACTGGGTTAATTATAGCGTTAGATTTTTTTTAAACCAGTTTTAGCGAGACGAAAAGAGCAGCTAAAAGGAATCTTTGTGTCAACATTAAAATGCAAAATTATTAGGCTAAGCCACCATAATTTGATTATAGGCATTTGTAGTTTGGTGAGGTGATGGTTGTAGTTGAATTTGTGTTAAGCTATGTTACGTGACTGGTATATATATGCCAAAGGCATTTTGTATATGGAAATCACTTATAAAGCAATCACAAAAGCATAATAAACAACAAGCAACTCTTTATCTAGCTGGTCACCAGCCACCACTTTTGTTTAACAACCCTTTATTAGACCATGGAAAGGTGTAATGGTTGCTACCTAGGCAAATGTATGAGGCTGCCAAGGTGTTATGGCTGCACACATCCTATGGATCAACCAAATTGTTATGCAGATCTTGTCATCTAACCAAGATAACCCCGCCGCAACGCGCGGGAGTTAAATCCTAGTTTAATACTAAATAAATAATATAATATTTATTTGACAACAATATAATCCTCATGTTCTATAAAATTTCAACGATATATAAAAATCATTTATTAACTATGGTGGACACGTGACATTCATTGAAACTATGTATTTTTTTTATTGTCCCACCAGTCTCTCCTACTTAATTATCTCTAATTTAATTATAAATTATAAATACTTATTTTTTGTATAATTAATAATATTCATTATATTAACTATACCTTGTGATAAAATTAAGCTAAAATATATGTATGATATTGTCAAATTTAATTATTATCCAATATAGTATTTTAGTTAAGATTATAGTATATTAAAACTAACGATAGTATTCTTTATTTAAAACTAAATAAATAATATAATATTTATTTGACAACAATAAATTCATCATGTTCTATAACATTTCAAAGATATAAAAAATAATTTATTAACTTCACATATAATTATCTTCAAGTTATAAAAATAAAAAAAATAATACATTTGATTTTTCGTTATTCTCTACTGACTTTTTCTTTTTAACTTTCTCTCATCCTTACTTATTTACATGACATATGTTATTCCTTCGTATTTTTGTGTGTTCTATTAGCAAAGTAACTTTTAAATGATTATGTATCTCTTTATTTATACATATTAAATTAGATTGGATATTAGTTTGTATATAATCTATATCTATATCTATCTTTCTATAAAAGAAGAAAACCAAGTGATATAAGAAAAGCTGAGGTGGCAGCCATAGAGGCTGTCCAACAAGCCTTTTTTATGTCATTATCGCATCATAAACCTTAATATATAAAATCATTTTAATTTTCAAAGGTCTGGCCCACATCTATACTTTCAAATATTAGTCTGTTATTAAATATTTAAACCTCTGCCCACATACAAAAGGGCAGCTGTTTATACACACTTCAAACCTCTGCCCACACCTTCTACCCATATTCAAAATTTAAAATCATGGCTCCAAATTCAAAATTCAAACTACATATGAATCTGGCTCCCTATAAATAACATATATGAATTTGGCTCCACATTCAAATTTCAATTTATCTCTCTCACTTATATTTGTGATCATATCTCTCTCACTCAAATGCATAGTTCTCATGATTGAGCCGGTTAATCTTCGATTACAGTTCTTTGTTCGGACATTTGTTGACTCTGTTTACACATTATCCTTTCAATATCATTGTTCCAATATCATTGTTCCAACATCGTTGTTTCATTGAAGCTCTGTTTCACACATCAACGTTTCACCTCAGCTTTTCTTATGTCACTTGGTTTTCTCTTTTTATAGAAAGTATAGATAGATTGTTACAGAATGCAGAATTTCCATATTCAGTCTGTTCATCACCGATTACAGCTTTTTGTACTTCACATAATTTTTCCAACATCATTGTTGCAACATTGTTGAGAGTATGTTTTTTCTGTAATTTTGAATGTTAAATTTTGAACTGATCTATTCTAATTCTCGCTTTATATTTCAGCCTAATCAGAGTTGTTTAAAATTCAAACAATCAGTTGCGGGTTATTTTAGGTTTGTGGATTCTTTTAGACTGTTGATATATATTGATAATTTTTATTTTAAAGTGTTGATATATTTCAGCTTTGTTTTTTTTTTCGAGCGAGCAGTGGGAAATTCTTCTTCACTGTTCTTGAAGTCTGATGTAGTAGAGTGGAGGACTTCATGAAGCAATACGATGATGCTCCAGTTTTCTTTTATTTATTATCACTGATGATGTCGATTTTATATATTAGTTCTTCATTAACCTATTTTTTTATTTATTTTTTGTTCTTTCGGTTTCTTGATATTTAACTTTTTATTTTTCCTATGAAAACTTATTTTTGAAAGGTTGTGCATTAATTGGCTATTGTTTTGGAATATATGAAGTATGGCTTTATCAAGCAAGTTGAGGATCAAGTATATGAGGATAGGGCTACTCTTCAAGAGCTGAAGAGGTGTTTTGATGGACTGCATCTTGGTCTGTTTATGAGAGATCAGGTGTCCAGAAACCTGATGGTGATGCCTTCAACTGTCATATGTGACCTTTATGTTGTCAGTAATATAGTGCGGTGATAGAGACTTGGAGTTCATGGCGATGCTCAAAGATATACATAGAGAAGTTCAGTACTCGACGAAGTTGAAGCTAAAATTTCTTAGTTTTTGCTGTTAGATTATAAAATTGCATTGTTCAGTACTCGATGTAATTGTTGATCTAACGTCATATGTCATATATAAATTTTAAACTATTAATCTTTGTAGAGCATTTTATTTTTACTAATTTTAGCATCAACAGTTGTTAGAGTTGATATCTGCTATTGTAAAGGTTTGTTAAAATTAAATTTTGCCAAAAGAGAAGAACTGCTTGGAATCATCGTCTGTTGATGATTAAAGCATTATAATGTCTTCAGAACATCAAATGTCCATTCTTAAAAAATAGCTATTTTTAAAAAAATTGTCAAAAATCTTTAAAAGTCTGTTGAAAACAACTGTTTTTAAAACATCTGTTTGGCTAAAGATTCATCCACTGCTGAAAGGTATTGTCTGTTCTCATAATTTTTGTTTTATGTAACGACTGTTGAGTTGCTACTGTTGCTAACATATGTTATTGCCAACAGCAGTTTCCAAAGAATTGTCAACCATTAACACAACAGAAGTGCTGAACATCTGTTATTGCCCAAAATATCTTTGTAAAATGTCTTCAGAACATCAAAACTCCATTCTTAAAAAATAGCTAATTTTTAAATATTTTTAAAAACTCTTAAAAGTTTGTGGAAAACAAATGTTGGGCAAACGTCTGTTTTGCTCTAAAAATTGCGGTGACAAAAGAAAAGCTAACGTGGCAGGCAGAGAGGCTGTCCGACAATGCTTTTATGAGGTTATTATTACATCATAATCATAAGTCTTAATATATAAAACCAATTTAAAACTAATTATCAGTGTTTTCGTAGTATTTGTTGATGTTTTGAATCAACTTCTGTTTGGATAAAAATTCATCAACTGCTGAATGGTATTGTC